>NW_015113212.1:15877-81002 GCF_001443285.1 Poecilia latipinna
TTTTTTTTTTTGATATCATAATCAATTATTTGCATCTCTATCAGCACTGGAGGTGAAAAGGCATGAGGAGGAGTGAAAAAAATACATTTTGTTCTTTGTTTCCGGTTCCTTTATTTTCCTCTCTGCTCGTTTTCTTCAGGGTCATGGGTGGCAGTATTGTGGCGGAGGGGTGATGAAGACTTTCCCAGCATGCACTGGCAGGAAGGTGGGAAAGTCATTAGGCTCTCAGAGTTGCCGTACAGACGCTTATTCATACCTGCAGGCCATTTAGAGTCCCCAGTCCACCAGAGTGTGGGTGAGAACAAGCCTGCCTGACACAAACCAATCTGGGTTCTTTGTGTTTTCAGGGAAATAAACCACAGAGACACATTTACTTAATAACAACCTGTTCTTTTTAACTGATGCTATTTTTGAGCAAGCACACAAAGCAGCCAATACATGTTTTACAGGTAATTATACTAGAACGCTCGCTTCAAAACGCACCAAAAAAATAAAACCCTGGATTTACTGCTTCGGACAATAGGGCACCTCGACCCCAAAACGGCCCTTTACAGGAATTACCGAGGACGGGTGAGGAAGAGGGAAAGGAGACAATCCTTCAGAGTGCAGCAATAAGAGCTCCTGCAGAGAATTAAGATGAGGAGGCGAGAGGACAAGCGTCCATTAAATAATTGTGTGAAGTTAAACACGCAGGGACAAGTGAGGGATTCCCCCTTCAGCATTCTGAGCCAAATTTACCCTCACTGATTGAGACCTATGGTGGAATCAATCATTTTGTCACCGCTGAAGGCACCACAAACAATTTGTTTATTTTTTTAACCTTTTGTGGACATCAGAACATGTGGAGCAACCTCTCCACTGAAAGCAATGCATCAATTTTACACGTGACATCCTGGCAATTTGACGTATCTGGGTGTTTATTTTTCCTTCTGCTCTCATGTTTGTTACTTACTAAGGAGTTTTCTGGGCTGACAAATTCTCACTCTGCCTACGCTTGTCCTGCAGGTCATTTGACCCTTTTGGTGATTTTTGCATGGATTTGCAAAAAGTGATCTGCAACAAATGAAAAGCATCTCCCAGCTCATCCCACAATGAATGGCTTACCAGGAAGAATCAAATTACGTTTCCACCTCGACAACAACAAATCCTGAGAGGCAAATTATTTTTCGAGGGGTTTATTTAGGGCGTCTCATTCAGCCCACTGAACTTCCCTTTTATTTCGCTGAAGAAATGTATCCTGTCAGCCACTCTCACTGTCTCAGCGGTGGGTCGACGTGAGTCCTGTTCAGCAACAGGTTATTTTCTAATCTTCACACTGCCTGCTGTGCATTTTTGTCTCGGAAAGGGTAAATCTGTTTTGGCTGTGATATGAAGAAGAATTGTGTGTTTAAAAAGATGCAAAAGCTGGTGTTTGCTATTGGAATCTACTGGAGACTAAGAATGGATCTTAACTTGAACATTTAAAAAAAGGTAAAGACACTTTAGCTTTTTTAATTATAATTGTGAATTTTACAAAAATCCGGCAGCCTCCCTGCTGCCCTGTAATGTTTAGCTCCTCTCCCCTCTTCCAACTTTAACGTCCACTTTATTCTGATTTATCTGTTTGTCAGACACAACTGGCAGACTGAAGTTCAGTTGCTCACTTTTATTAAAATTGTGAATAGCTGCTAAAATGATCTAATGAGAAACAAACTACAGGCAGCTTGTTGTCTTTTGGAGAAGCAAACAGATCCTTTCATTTTGGACTGTGTCTCTCTGTAGCAATTTTTTTTATATCCTCAAGCATCTAAAGAGTTAAAAAAAAAGAAGTCACAAAGTGCATATCTGTCTGTTTGAATGGTTTTATGCAACATGTTCATTAAGAGGACTCTCCACAGCAGTCCAAGCTTTTCATACATCATCTAAAGCCAAGGCTTTGAAGAGGATCTTGTAGCATATTTCTCTTGATTAATCACTCTGGACAGTCGCCCGCTCCAAAACCTGGAGGCGAGCCTCCTGACTAGCAGCTCCAGGCTGTTGTGGTTCATTGGATTTCTCCTACTTTTCAAACCTGTTTACTTTCCCTGAAGTTCTCAGATCTGAAGGGCAGCCAGAGGCAGAAGGTTAAAAACAAACATTCATGTGAAATTTCTTTATGTTCGCTCTCACCTCTCTGGGCTGCTTTTTACTTCTAATAAATGAGGCCTGATTGTTGTCTCTTTATCGACAGTTCACATCCTTGGCTGCTGATCATGAAACTCTTTTATGCAGTGACTGCCCTTTTACTAAAACCATTCATTTTCTAATAAGAATCCTTAATACGGATATGTTTACAAATTACTTTTAGTTTGAGGTGCAACTTGTTTTTTTAGTGTCTGAGCCTAATGAAGAAGAATGTTTCACCACCACTGATTGGAGATAAATATTTTTAACTTCTCTACCCTTCTTCAGCTGTGTAGTATTAGCTTGAAGGACAAAGAGAAATGCTTTGATCATCAAAATCTTTAGCAGATTAACATGTCAGAGTCAAGTGAATTAGGAAACAAAATAACTTTCTTTTGTTTGAAATTTGGGAGGGTAGAAGAAACTGAAAGAGGCAACCTACCTCCAAAATCAATGACTCTAAATATACGGCCAAGTCAAAGCTCAGAAATAAATATAACAGAATATACAGCAAGGAAAAATAAAGTATGGTAATAAAGTCTTAATCAAATCTGACCTATTTTGCAAAGACGAATGGAGAAAAATGTTGGTGTCTGGCTTTGTAAGGAGATGAAAGGATGTTCACACAAAGTATTTGGAGTTATTTACATATGCTGAAAGTATAAGAACAAAAATATTTCCCTTCACAATCATGCAGTCGCCTGTGTTGAAAGAAAAAATGATTAAAATAGATAGAAGTTTGAGGTTTTAATGTGACAAAATGTGAAAAAGGTTAAAGAAACCTTAGAAATCCTCTTTGAGAGATTCTTTGTTCCCTCAACACATTTCTTTCACTTTCATTATTTTCATATTATACAGCTGGCATGTCATAAGCTGAGTTTTATTACAAACATCATGGCTCTAGGTAAAAACAAAAATCTCAGACTGGTTACTTTTCAGCTTTTACAAGCTTTTTCCCTCCCCATAAACACCTCATATCATCCGAACAGCACTGCAGACTGATCTGCAGTAATTTAATCTTAGCATAATATAAATGCTTACTAATGGTGCATAGTCAGAGTCCCTTAAAACCTGATGGTCTGAAACACTGAGGCCCAACAGAAGTGAAGGGAATCTGTCTCTGCCCACAGCTCATTTATCATGATCATGGCTGCCTATAGGTTTCCTCTCACTCCATAAGGTCTCTGTGTTTCAACACTTTCCCAAACTTTTTAAATTGAGGTCTTGCGTGGGTGATCCCATTACTGCTCTTTACAGTACACGCAAATAAAGTCGCACACTTGCATTTGTAAGCACACAAACGCCCTTTCCAAAAAGAAAGAAAACAATTTTTGATCCAATTAAACATTCCTTCCTTTGCTTGTTGTTGGAAAATAAAATAATTGCAAACCAAAATTTGCTAAGTGAACGGAGACCAAAGTGGAAAAATGTCAGTACATTAAAGCAGATTCAGTAAAGTGTGAAAGTTTCTCAGTCAGCAGTCTGTGACATTCCAGCGCAGCCTCACAATGTTGATATAGAAATGGTGACAAAACATATTTCTTCATCTCCCAGGGCAAAGTTTGTCAGAATACACGATGTTGGCATTCTTTTTCTCACTATTATATATCAATGAGACAAATAATATATTACACAGAAAAAAATAGGCTTTACACTGATGAGGAGAAATGCAGGATTTTGTCTGAATATAGTTAAAATAATTTTTTTGGATGCAATTTTATTACTTATTCTGATGTTTTCACATTTGCATTAGTGCCTCTTTTGTGATTATTTTTGTATCTTGGATGTTACTTGGATTAATCTTATTTTTGTAATGTCTCCTCAATGTTGCTTTTGTAACTTTTGATCTTCAATTTTCAAGGAAAACGTTACATTTAAGATTACAATTATACATGAGACCAAACGAATTTTAATATGGAAACAAGGGTAAACGCATTATAATTTGGTCTGACCTTTGGGAATGTTTTCAACTGCATTGAATTTTCTTTTTCCTTTGAAATGAAATAAATATAATAAAATCATGATATTTGATGCACATAGCATCATTTTACAGCACAATCGATTGAGGTAACTATATTAGGTAACTATGTTATACTAATGCTGTGTATATCAAAAATAACTTAGAAATAATCTGATTACAAATTAGATTTTGTAATTTGGCGCCTTGAATTTGGGCCTCTGTCTCTTTAAGAGGCTCCACACTACCTTCAGCACATCATCATAACAGCGTTTCTCCTTTTTGTCGTTTCCAGTCGTTCTTAGGAGCGTTGGACTGAGAAGTAGATTACACATTACGCTCAACAAACTCGTAGCTCCACCAGGTGTTTGGTAATTGCTGCTGCTGCTGCTGCTAGTCTTAAGGAGCTAAGAGGGAACAGTGAGGGTGCTCTGTGAGGCGGACACTCAGCTGGAGACTGCAGCTTCAAGATTCATTAGGGACTAACATTATAGCATGATGTAAAGCTTTATAAAGTTTATTTTACATAGCACTCCCCCTTAAAGTAGAAAAATACTTATTGAGCTCCAATCACTAGTTTGAGCCTTCGATAAACATTTAAACCATGTTTTCACATCTCAGGTTGGACTTTAACATGATGCACACCGTGTTTGCTCCAAGGCAGATGTTTAAGATTTTTGTTCTGCTGACAAACACCGCATTTATCCAAATCGGCCACAATGAGATTACAGTTTCTTTCTTCTTCTAATGGCTCGACTGTTTCAGTTCTGCCTCCATGAGCTCCAGCAGTGAGGAATCAGAGCGACCAGCAGGGCTGCTCTCATCCTCCGCTACAAAGCAGCATCCTACTACCACCAGCATGGTGATCAGAGCTCAGATCGACAGCTCTTACTGCCTCATCATCAGACCAAACCTTTTCTCTTCCTTCGTGGTCGCAGTGAGGAGGCTGGAGACATTTTCAATGACAGGAGTGATGACTAATCACATTATTAGCAAACAGATGAGCTGCTATCTGTGGCAGCTGATGCCTTATTGTATAAAAACATGAAAGTGGATCTAATTGGACACATATGCATATCAGTGCAGAAGCTAATTGGAACTTGCTTGATATAATTCATGAATAAATAAGATAAGTGACAAACTTTGCCTCAGTTATTATGCCTGTCTGGGATACAGACACAGCAGCATCCTAATACATCTGCATAATAAAGGTGAAGAAGATCCCAGGCTGTTTTCTGGTTTCATAATGACAAGGTCGAACATGAGTCAATACATAACAGCTCAGTCAGGAAGAAGATCTATACAATGATAAAAAGAACAGTCTTACGAAAATAGATCTTATATTTTTTTAGCTTATTTAATTGAGTAAATTTTATTTTCTGCTTGTTGTGTGTGTTTGTAATCTTGTTTCATCCAGTCAGTTCACTCTTGTAAACGATATCTTGGATCTCAATGAGACAACCAGTAAAAATAAGAAGAAATGTTTAAAACATTTGAATGTTTTCGTTTTCCCTCTCAGTCGAGGTAAAGCAACGTTTGAGACTGCTTAGAGTCGCCTGTTGCCCTTAAAGTCCTGAGAGGAATTTAATTCACACAGGAAATCCATCTGATGGATTTCCTGTATGAATACTTAAAACATTTAAAGCCTGAAATTTATGTTATAAAAGTCTCTATTTAAAGCTAAATCAACCATTTTCTCTACTTTACTTTGAGAGAACAGGTTATGCACACTGCAACTGTTTGTAAATAGATCAGGGAGTTATTGCTCATTTTCAGTGGCTGCAAGTGAAGCAACATTAAAGTTGGAATCTCCCTACTGACTCGTGCATCCATATGGACAAGACTGCAAAAGAAATTAGCAAGTCGGAGAAATAATTCCCTTATTATTCATTATGGTCTCTTTATAAAACACACAAGGACATCCCCGGATAATGTGGCTTCTCTTTAATAGCTTAACTCTGCAGCTCAGTAAATCTATGTTTTACATTTTGTTGGCACAAAGGATAATGGAGTGAAACGGGTGAAATGATTCATACATTGCAAGGCTTCCTCACATCTGTGATTTGATTTATGAGCAGGTTCATAAAAAGCATCCACTTTTACTGCTCCTGACAACCATACAGTGCTTTGTTACTCATTACGTTAACATGTCATTTAGATTAAATGGTTTTCAAGGGTTTCAAAACGTTTTTGGTTTGTGAAAATGTATTTGGAGCCTGTAAATTTCATTTCTAAAACATTAGGAACCAGACTTTGAAGTTAATCTCTATGTTGAGAGCTACAGATCATAACTACACTTAGTCTAAGAAGCCCAGACATGGAATCTAAACGTTAAATGGACCAAAAAGATAAAAATATAAAACTATCTTTGACATCATCACTCTCAAAAGCCTCCTGGTGATTTAATTACAGCTACTGAAATTCTGATGAAACTCTTTTTATTTATTAATTAATGCAGTTTATCTAAGTCATGAATAATATGTAGTGATTACAGCCTTAAATGAGATTACAGACAGATTGTGCTGTGAAATATGATGGCTTGTGTTTTTATAACTTTTTTTTTTTTTTACCAAATGAATTGAAATAAACTTTAATGAGGTTTGAAAATAGATACAGTTATAAAGGAAGCTGTGCAGATATAAGAATTTATAAGCATGGTAGATGCTATGAGGTGCTAAAAAGCAAAAGCAAGATGGAGATGATGGATGAATAAAAATACTGGAAGCAGCATATACTTAAACCCTCAATGCTAAATATTGTTGAGGTAGAAAAGCTGCCATTTAGACACCTGTAAAAGGGATATGGATACTTTTCTAAGTCAAAGGGTTAAGAGGACGGAAACATGTGAAAACTCAGCTGTGACCCAGTGTTTTAGATAAAAGCAGCTAACTGGGTCAGACCTGACAGGATGGGTCAGATAAGACGCTCCGGCCAGCTTATCAGTTCTTTCTCTCACACAGGCGTGAACACAGAGAGTACGGTTCCCTCGCTGCATGTTGTTAGTAACATTATCAGTTAATGCAGTTTAAGTCTGGATGATCATAATTAATAATGAAGTGCTGTATCTATTCGGGACATGAATCGGTTACTTCATGTTACGTATTTATTTAGGACAAAATATTGTGTCTGCTTTGACTTGATTCTTCAAATAAATCATTTGAACAGGAATCAGCTGATTTTTATCTTCCATATTTAAATTAATGAGCAAAATTTACAAAGACTTAACACTTTATATTGTTTTATTTTTACAAACAGTCCTTTAAAATCTTTCAAAGTCATCTACTGACTCTCCATCTTCAAGTGGCATCACTGGGGAATTTAAACAATTAGCTAACCTCATTCAGCACACCTCGCAAAATTCAAACACATAGAGATTAAACTCTGCTCTTTATATATATATATATATATATATATATATATATATGGAGAGTACGATTCCCTCGCTGCATGTTGTTAGTAACATTATCAGTGTTGACGAAACAAAAGGAACTGAGGTGACTGAGTAGCTCTGTGTGAACCCCGCACTGCAATAATATGCCTGATAATTTTTGCTACACTGCAAAAGACTGCAGTTGAACTCTTAACCGTTGCATTCTCTCAGCTTTTATACATCATCACAAGAGACTCTGACTTGCATGCAGCAATGCAAATTGCTGCCAATTTGAGGCGTGCCATTTATTCCTGTTGCCCCTGCGCTTTCTCCCCCTTTCACTTCAGACTTATTTCAGGTAGGGGTTAAAATATTCCACTGAGAAATGGGACACTCCTGTGAGAAACTGATATGTTTTCACTAATACGATGTATATGGACTCGCAGTCATTGGCTTATAGCTCATGTGTATTTTGTAAATAAGATTCAGTCCTGCAACATAACTGTAAACTTCTCTTTGCCTGGAAGAACAAAATATTGGACATAATAGCATGCTGTCTTCTAGTTCTTCTGACAACTTACTTTAAACTGAGAAAAACATTTTTATTTTTATTTTGTTTGCTTAGAAGAATTTAAAATATTAAGAAAATTAAGTTTATAGTGACCTAGAAAATGCTTCCAACTCTGCCCGTTTACTGAAGAAAGGTCTGTTGTGGTTCCTGCAAAAATTTCAATTTCTGTGGAAGCAGCTCAGTTTCATGTCATCCAATAAACCAGCAGAGCTGCATAATTTCGTACTTGGCTTATTCTTTTAAAACATGGTGCAAAATCTTATTCAATGCGTCAAAAGTACATGTGTGTTAGGATGCAGGGGACACTCCAGTTCAAAATGTTTACAATTCCCACATTTCTGAACATTAATGTTGCTAAGACAAAATGTCAGTATTTGGGATTCACACATCCATCCATCCATCCATCCATCCATCCATCCATCCATCCATCCATCCATCCATCCATCCATCCATCCATCCATCCATCCATCCATCCATGTCACTAGGACAGTCTGGACATATTCTTGGAATTATGTCAATTTGCTAGTTTTTAGATGGTTCAAACCCCACAAAATTGTATTATTATGAATATTTTAGGCCACATAGCTTTAACTGACCACCTTATGTAAGGAGGAAACTTATACATTCAGAGCACTCTGTAACAGATTTTGGGAATCTTTTTTTTTTTTTTGTTTGAAAAACCTTACGTGTTTTACTTTTGTTTCTGAGTTCCTTTTATTTTTTATAAATACGAAAGTTTCTACTTAATAAAATGCATTAATTCTCTTTTTGTAATTATTTAATGGGTTTATGTCTTTAAAACCCCAGAAATGGAAATGAAATTGTCATTTAATCATCCATCCATCCATTTTGTGTATCTGCTTATTCCTGCAGGGTTGCAGGGAAGCTCGTGTCTATCTCCAGCGGTCACTGAGCGAGAGACCTTGGACAGATTGCAAAGCCATCCCAGGTGATATAATCATTTTTTATTTATTTATTTTATTATTTTTTTTTTTCTTAAAATTTTTTCCCCCATAAATGCTATTTAAAAACCTGAGCAAGGTCAGTTTTTCTTTTCTTTTTTTTTTGGAAAGGCTATGTGGGTTTGACAGTTCATAGAAAAAATATTGGAAGTCTTTGGATTATAAAGCTAATTGACAGCTGATTTAAACATAATTTCTTGCGTTGTTTCCGGTCGTATTTCTATCCATGCTGGTCTCCATTCAACCTCTGCAGCTAGATCAGTCGGATGCTCTTCAAGACTATATGGGCTGCTGCTTTCAGCTGGTTATCAAAATGCATGGCTCCCCTCTTCACTATGCCGTTCTTCTCCATATGCCAATGACAGACACATGGCCAGAAACTACTTCTGAAATAGGCTCTCAAAGCTGGCACAGCCCTGTAGTGACAGGATGTAGAAGCACAGAACAACCAGATGATTACACCATGGGAGATGGGAAAAGCTGAGCAGGAGCTACCAATCTACCAGCCTTTATCCTTAAATCCATCTGTTTTTTTAAAGACTCGTTTCCATAACCTTAGTTCATGATTGGCAGTTTTTAATTTCAAGACAAAATAAGGAAAAAGAAAAAGTAGCAGGGAAAAAAAAGGAAATATTATCTGTGCCTTAGGAAAAGGACAGAGAACGAGCTTCTAAAGCAAGCAACAACAGGGATGGTATACATAAATGTTTAATCAGTGTGGTTCCTTAAAGAGATACAATTAAGCATGAAGCGATTTAATGAGACTATGCAGGGTTTTGGGTCCAGAAACAGGAAATGTAAGGTTGGAGTTTGGTTCTGGATTTTGGCCACACACCTACTGTTACAGTAAAAGCCTTTATCCTGTTCAGATCCTGCTGTCTCTAGCCGCTACCATAGCATGTTTCAAATGAAATGCCTCTGGGAAAATACTTCTAGCAATGCATAACAAATTAATTGTTTCATTTGCAGTTGTGACTTTGATATGCTTCAGTTCTTGGCACTACCCAAAAATGCAACCTTGCTAAATGTCCCAGGTGAACACAGTTAAGAAGTTAGTTCACAGCAAACTCATTTTCATATTTATGTTCTACTTTATCTTGAGCTTTCACATGTAAAATTAATAAAATACATTGAAGTTTTTGGCTGTACGTAGAAACGTTTAAATACTTTTGCAAAACACAGAAAGGAATCAACAAGTTCTGTGAGTTTTTGTTAATTACAAACCACAAATTACTAATTACTTACTGCTCTGGCTGATTCAAAAACAGAAGTTGTAGCAAATTCTTAGTCAACTATACACCACTCAGAACACATAAAAAAAAAACATCTAACATTTTCGCTGTTTGATGTTCCAGAGAAATGCCAGGAGAACTTCAATAACTGATTCTTCTCCTTTGACTTCGTATCCCTGAGCTGAATGCCAGAGTGTGAAGCATTAGCTGGTGCACAGTAAAGGGGAGTGGCATCACGTTGCTGTTAACCACCCATTGTTTGCACTTGCTGTACCAGCCGGCCGTCAGAGATCAACCTCGCTCTCCGATGGGTGGCTGCTGAGTCACCCCGCTGAGTGGAAAGCGTTGCATTCAAAACACTGAAATGTAAATCACTTTGTCGTTTTCATTTTTAAAGGAATTGCAGCTTAAGATTGCAAGACTCATATTCCCTCCAAAGCTGGAAGACGAGTGTGACTCAGAGACTCAGATATCTCCACATGGCCAGATCCCAGAAGAGGGAAAATACCACCTATTTAAACCGTGACTTATGCCTACAATGTGATCTTCTCCATCAACTTCTCTGTCTGTTGCTGTTTTCATTGCATTACCCGAGGACACTATGACTCAGGAGAGCAAGATGCATGCTCTATTTTTAGATGTGCATCGATATGAGATTAATATGACCCATCAGAGTGCTGGGACTTTAGCACAGATCATATACATAACAAAAGCATTTTGATGTGTGTGCAATACACTGCAACAAAAAGAGCAGGTGAAGATGGATTATAACCACACTTATGCTTTTAATCATAAGTGTGGTTATCACTTCATAAAATATCACTTCTGTGGTTATTTTTGGTAATTTCATTAATATTCATTAAATGTTGGATATTTGCATTTGAAAGACCTAGCATTTTAAGTAGTCTTTGTTTTTATGTCTTTTTTCTTAAAAATATAACAATACACTGTTGGATTACTGATATTAAAGTATGAGCCTTTTAAATTTGCTTTCCATTGCACTAAATCTTCTTTGTGCTCAGCAAAAGAATGTGAAAAAAGGAAGCATGGGAAGAGATACTTTGGTTCTGAAGACGCTATCATTTGGACCTCATTCAACAGCTTTGCAGTGGAAAAACTGGCACTGATGCAAATAACGAGGAAAAGAGGCATTAATTACCACACAGTAAGCTACAAAGGTTGCAACACTGAGCAATGCTGTAGATTTTCACTGCAATATTAATTTTGAGTAATTAAAAAATAATTAAGGTTCTATCACAAAGAAAGCAAATGCAGCCATAAATTTAGATGGTGTATGCAAGATAAAGGAAAATGTTAGATGTGCTTTCAGCTGGCCTGAAGGAAAATCTCAGCGTGGTATGATTAAGCAGCGCCCTCTTCTGGACAAATGGGACTGCAGTATGAATCCACGCTGCATCTTCTTTATTGTGTTTGTACAAACTTCTTACTTATTATGCCGATACATTGTGTACAAAAATATAAAAATTGAAAAACGCATATCTTAGATGATTACTTTTTTTATATACAAAAATATATATAAAAAGTAAATCTACATATATAAAGCAGTAAGGTGATTCTCCACCCCAGTCTCAGGTCTTTTGAGGTCTCTGATGGGTTTTCTCTCAGGACTGAAGAGTATTCAGCTCCATCCAGCTTCCCATAAACTCTGATCAATGTCACTGCCAAAGAAAAGTGTGATTACTGAATGTTCAGTGTTATGTGCTGTGTTGCTTTTTCTAGCACACACAGCATTTTGTGCACAGACCAAATATTTACTTTTGGTGTAATCTGATCAGAGCACCATCTTCCAACTTTTGCTGAGCCCCCAATGACATTTGGCAAACTGCAAGCAAAATTTTCTTTCTTACAGGGATAACCTTTTTTTTCCACAACTCTTTCATAAATTATATTTTTCTGGAGTGCATGACAAGTATATATTAATCCACCTCACCTCTGGATCACTATAGCTCATCCAGGTCTCTTGTTTTTTTGTTGTTTTTTTTTTTTTAAGTGTCATCAATTTTACTCTGGGCTCATTTATAGATACACATACTTGTTTTTATTTTTATTTTATCTCATATTTTATATGTTTTAGTTAGGTCATATTTAAATTGCCTATATAGTTATGTATATTTTTTATAATGTTTTTACACTTATAACTATCAACAAATTACCAATTTTATCTTAGGGTTGAATAAAGTATTGAAAGAACTGAGCAATGCTGTGTGAGATGTTCAAAGCTTAGGATACTGTTTAATAATCTCACTCTTTTATCTTTGCTGTAGTTTTATCCACAACGCTGACCTTCCATTGGTCTTTCTGATGCTGTACATCCAAAGGGAATTTAAGGCGCACTGGCCCTTTAAATATGGACACTCAGTTATCCTCCACGTTGGCCGCACATGCGCAGAGATCTTTGTCACCTGCTGGAAATCACAAACGAACAGGGAAGTCAGGCCCTCAGGACTGGATGTTGTGCTGAAAAAAATAAAACCAAGCAGTTCACTGATAGATAGTTGACGTGTCCAGTTGCTCTCGGCGTGCCAAGATGTTTAAAAAACTTAAGCAGAAGATAAACGAGGAGCAGTCGCCGCAGAGGAATGCGCAGACACCACAGCAGCAGGCCCAGGTTAGTTGAGCTAACTTAGCTAATAACATCTGTTTATGTTACGGCAAGGATGTCAGCTCAGAAACTACCTCGAGTGATTTCTGATTTGAAGGAAGTCCTCTCTGATGTTCTAGTTAAATAACTTAACACGCAGTCAACTTTACTACACTTACTACACTCAACGTTAGCACCCGGCTAATGACATTCATTCAGATTAGCCGCTGAAGAGGTTAGTTAAAACAAAACTTGAACTGGTAATTCTTGTTGTCCCGGGTAGAGAAAAATCCTACAAAGAGTGAACCATGACTTGTTCTAGGTGAACATACCAGCTTTAAGTTTCATAACACGTTGACAGGTTGGGTGTGACTTTGTTGTGGTGTTTGTTTTGGTTGCAGCCTGAAGTCCGCTGGTCGCTCCGGCTGACCCTCAGTAATCCTGCTGCTGTCAGTCGCCCCCATTATGTAGGCTGGCACATTGTCCTGCGTACGATATTTTATTTAAAGATTCATCTGCAGTGGTCTGAAATTCAATTAATTTCACCGTGGTTTACCTATTAATTCTATGCATGGATAAAAACACAAAATATTACTGTTTCAAAAAAAGTACCTTGTAGCTCATTGCCCAAAATTAAGTGAAGTTACATTTCAAATGTTTTTCACCATCTTGTATTAGCCATTAGTCCTGCTAACATCACTACTCCGTGTATTGTGTAGAGAATATAGACCCCTAATTTTAAGATTTCTGAATGGATTCCAACATCTTTTATAACAAAAAAATAAAAACTCTAAAACATAAAATGGAGCACTTTTGTTACACTTTTTAATGTACATGTGCAACTGGGTAAAAAAATGTCATGTGTGATAGCTGCCATTTAATTCATGTGGATTTGAAATAAAACTCAAAGTAGGATTTAATGTACCAATACTTGCGGATGGAAAATCTATACTTTCTGAGGAAAAAAATATCGATAAGTGCCATAGAGTCAATAAAATTACACAGCCCTAGTCCTCAGCCTTTCGTTCTCTACCTCACAGACTGACTGTGTCACCATCTTGTAGTAGACAATATGCTAGCTAAATGTCAGTAACAACAGGGAGGCTGACGCTGATGCAGAGCTGTTTTTCCTCTAATGCAACTCAGGGTTTTAATGATAATCCAGGACCCCATAGCAAGTGGTAGACACTATTGCATTACAAAGCAAAGACAGAAGCTGAAGCTCATTCTGGAATAACAACCACACGTTATCACTTCACGATCCTTTAGTGTCCATCTGATCTGGAAAAATGCTGATCCACATTGAATCTGATGCAGATAAATGGAGATTTGTGATTGCATACTTGCAATATTGTCTTTAATACAGTTGGGGCTCATTAGCATGCTCATGCATTCCCTGTTCTTGCATTTCCCATGTTGTGTGACACATTGCTGGATTACTTTGTTTTTTTTTTTGTGTCTTATAAAGCTAAGATCTTTTAATAGATTTTCGTGCAACCGATTTCTTTTTCAGTGTGTTTTGCCACTTGTAACGCCCACTGTATGTCTGTGAAACCAGAGTGTCTGGATTATAGGATTTGAAGGTGAACACACATGAGGTCGATGATGATTAAGAGTGCACTCAGTGCACAGCAGCAGTAGCATATTGATAATGTATCAGATCTCTGATCAATAACTTGTTTTTAAAATGAAAGGTCCTAAAAACCGATCAATCTGTCCTAACAGATGGGCAGCGGAGAGCGGCGCAGCAGCCAGACACCGCCTTTCCATCATGACGGCTCGCCCTCTCCCAGTGACAGACAAGTGAGTATGGAGCTGCTGTGTGACAGATGCGTTTGTCTGCAATAAATGCACATCGTTTGTGCTTGAGTGGAAACGGCCAACTTGACCCAGCTTTACACACTGATTTTCTTTATAGAGTCCCTAAAAGTCTGTCATTGGTTTTGCTTGTTGCTACCTCAGTAACGCACCGAGCTCTGCCCATTACTTTGCCAAGAGAAGGTGAACAAAACAGCACATTATTATTATTATTATTATTATTATTATTATGAATAAATGTAGAACAACATAACCAACATAGGGCTTCATTTAGGACAGCAGCCTGTATTTCACAGTGCTCATGAATAATGCATGTTCCTTGCTTTCAGGGTTTTCCTGTTTCTGGTGACTGCTTGTTTTGCTCCAGCAGATATGTTCTAGTCTGTGCAAGTATTTTTAGATAAATCTGAAGCGCTTTGGGATGCAGAGGCGTTCTGACCATGACTGCAAGATGATGCAGCATATGTCTTGTGTGCCTCCTGACCAGATAAGATGTGAATATTTACCATCTAAAAACTCATCATTGTTGCTTGTTCTTTAAAAAAAAAAAGATGCGACTTGGTCTAAGTAAATTATCTACTTATTAATGACACACATGCTACATGATTGGACAATAACAATGCCTTTTAGGTCAATATTCTGTGCATTAGTTTTCATCATTTCACAGAAAATACACTGCGTTTTTTGTTTTTGTTTATTTGCACCGCAGTGTCAGCGTAGCACAAAGTTTCGGGAAGCATCGCAACACCTTTTTTTTTCCATCTCACGTTTCTGTAACACTTTGACATCTTTGTCTCTTTTAGATTGTTTTATTTGGTTACTGGAAACAGATTTGTCCAACATTCATGAAATTTTAAAGAGATGTCAAACTGTTGTTCATGACATTGATGTTAATTAAATATTTCACTTTTCAGCGTTTCATTTCTTTTTTTCTTCCAGTTCATACCGTGTCTCTCCCTCTGTCTCACTCTGCTTTCTCTCTTCCATCCATCCTTCCCTCTCTTGACCAGCTTACTTTGGACTGACTGGCTAAAATCCCCCCTCCCAGTCCTTCCTCAGTGCTACTTCACTTTCATGGTGTTGTTTTTCTCATTGCTCTCTGTGTTCCTCTCCTTTCCCCACCTTTCGTCCCGTTTCTGCACTGACGGGGTCAGATGCTGGCCGGGATGATAGCAGAGCCCGCTTTTCTCTCTGAGTATACTATCTTTGCTCTGGACCATTCAAACCGACCCAAAACGGCCCAGGTAGCCAGTGTGGTGAGTTTGTCCTCACTTCCTGCCTCCTTCTCCTCCTGCTCCTCCTTCTCCTCCTCGTCCCGTCCCGTTCCTTCTTCCCGTCTTCTGCGCGTTTGGGGAACCGTTAGAGGACTGTGGCTCGAGTAGGGACAGCTTGTTCCCTGGTCCTGTTTGCTTTGGATTTAGCATTAAGAAGGCATCTCACATAATAACACGACCCTGCATCTATGGGAGATGTGGTTTATATTGTGGGTTAGATTCTTCTGTGCGTTGTGCCCTGTGTTTGTTCATTGCCCAACCTTTGCGTTATCTTAACCTGGTGAAACATGAAATACTCCCCCAGTGTCTTTTGGCAGGCTTAGTTGCTTGTCTTTTAGGCCTCTTAACATCCTGCTATTTTGTCTTGTGGCCTTTGTCCCTTCTTTCTACAGGTCTGTTTATTTGGCGAATTGACATTTTCCGTATAGGTATGAATGTTAAATTGAGCAGAACTCTTCCAAATAAACAAACCCAGAGCGTTATATTTATCATTTTTATTTAGTGCTAACAATTTTTTGTTTTGTTCTTGTGTATGATTTTAGGAGGAATAAAAGCAATTTAATCATCAGAAAACCTTTACCAGAACTCGTGAGTTTGTTTGAAAAGTTGTTTCTAAATATATGCAGAACAATTGAAGGTTGCCTTATTTTAAGATGACCCTCTTCTGTCTGAGTGACTCATAATATTTCAGTGTTTAATATTACACGCTTACTTGGTAGACAAACAGTGTCCAGGATGTGTAAATGTGTATAAAGTGCAAATAAAGAGGCGGCAGGAAGTTTAGTGCCAGCTGCTGATGAGGACTGTGGTCTGTTTAGAAAACAAGTTTAGAAAATGTTGTTTTAAAGTCTGATTATTTAAGATGAATAATAAATGCCTGTTTTAACTAATGACCAGCATTACAAGCTCCTGCTGTAAGTTACTCAGACATATGCTGAGTTTGAAAAATGACGTATTGATTTTAAGAAATTTTTGTGCTGTGGGAAATTGAGGTTTTGACATTAAGGATGCACCCATATTTATTTTTCTTTTTTTCCGGCCAGTTTTTTTTTATTTTTTATTTTATTTTTTTTTATCTGGCTTTGATTTGGTAATTCTGACTTTCATCCGATTCTAATTTGTGTTTAATAATATATTTAACACCAATCAAAGTAAAAACGTTGCACTCTTCCTGCTCCAGACTGAGTTTAAACGTTCAGTGGTCTTCAGATATTTAGCTCTTCAAACTCTGGGATTTCAATTGTGTTGATAACGGGACCTGTTGGAGTAAACAGAAAAATCATCTGATTTCAGACTTGATTGTTTTCTTGGTGCATTTCTACTTGATCTGGACGGTTCAGATTAATTACACTGAATAGAAATGCAGCAATCAGGCTTTTACCGAACAACACAAAAGTCTTTCTTTTAAGGGATTATTATATATAAAAACCATTTAGGTAATCATTAACGGTTCAACCAAAGACTGTACATCTGACGGGGATTTACTTTGTATTGTGCAGTTTGAAACCTAGAGGTTTGATGCTGTGCAGTGACAGAGGCGGCGACATTATCTTCAGTTCATCTCATCGTTTCTGTCATGTTTACAACATTATGTCGCCACATAATGTTGATTTTTAAATCGCTTGCAGTTTACCATGAAATTATTTCACAAGATTTGGTTTTATATTGGGGTTTTCTACCTTTTTTTTTTTAAGTTTGCTCTTACAAACCACATTTGTGGCTCAGAGGTTTAGCTTTACAACTACGTTAGATATATTCACTCTATTAATAAAGAGTTCAGCATTTTCCTGCCTGATTTAATGATGTGGTGTTTTTTGGTTATGTTATTTTTGCTGAAGAAATGAGCTTAGTGAATAATTTTTATGTATACACTATTTTTTGATGAGTCATTTTCTAGATTTTAACATGAACAGAAATGGGGAGCAAAAGACTAAAGAGAGTAAACATGAGTGATTTTTTGTTCCTCTGATTTTGTTTGATATAGTATTAAAACTTTGTTTTTTAATTACTAGTTTACAAGAATTGTGTTGTCCTTGTTTTGCACCAAATTATTTCTCATAAAGTTCAGACCTGGATTGTTTAAATCTTTAACTCCCACGAAGTCTGATCTGCCAGCTGGGACAGAAACCTTAAATAAAATGGATATATCTGGAGTCTTGTTATATTATGCCATATAAATTCAGTAATACAGAAACACATGTATTTTCCTGTTTTTCTAAGACATTCCAGTCACAAATTACTGACCATCACACGAGAAAAAGACTAAAACTAAGTAGAAATCAGGAACAAATGCATTTGTTTGCTCTGTAACCCAGAAGTGAGGGTATTTTGGAGCTGGACAAGTGAGGAGAAGACTTGCTTTTCTCTGCAGCTGCTGATAAGTCGACCAAACCAACTAGGCTGCTAAACATTCACTTACTTCTGTTGTGCGATGTGCTCTTCTAATACAGCTTCACACAGCTCTGCTAAGCATCTTTAACTCAAATACCGGCCCGACTACTTGACTTTAACTGTCTGTCCTGAGCTCTTGGCTGTTCTCTATAGTAACTTTTTAACCGTTTTTTTTCTTGTTTTTGTTTTTTTTATTTCTTGTACAGTAGAGATGCCTTCTTTTGTGTATTTAACCCCTCTGTTTTTCCAAATTGCATGAGGGTACCCATTGCCCCTGCATTGCTCCCAGCAATACTAATATTGCTCCCTTCAGAGTAATCAGGGAGAGCCCTGCTGGGTGTGGATGACTAATTGGCCCAGGTTCATCGCCACCACTTCTTCTTCTCTGACCGTGTCTTTATATCTTGCAGAATGCCTCCAGAGGAGCTGCAAGATCTCCCAGAGGCAGCATCAATGGAGATGGAAGTGCTTCTCCTCAGGTATGTTTATGCATCCAGGGGAGTCCAAAGTGAGGCCCGAGGGCCATTTGTGGGCCTTGAAGTGGTTTTGTGCGGCCTTATTCAGGAGGAATTAAAATCTGACCGGTGGTTCAAGCAGATACAACTAAGCTTTTTCTTTTTAATCAAGGTACATAACATGATTTTATTATAATGGAAATGTCTTTTCATAACTAAGCTTTTATAATGAGGAAAACTGCATCTATTCATGGATTTTTACTGAAAAGCCTACTGCTGCGGCTTTTATTTAATTTACCAAACTTGGCTAAATATTGTGTTTCGAAAGAAAGTGACCCAATTTTTTTTATAACAGAATAAATTTGTGCAATCAAGCCCAAACAAACTTAAAAACTAAATGACCTTTGTTTTAATACAAAAAAAAACAAAAAACATGCTAAATCCTTTATAGGTTTTGCATGTCAACTACAAGAGCAAAATCAGACTATTTTATTGGCTTGATTTTGTTTATTTGCTTTTGATTAATCTATTTTGGCTCACATAGCAAAGTTTGGACATCCCTGCTCTAAGACCATCAGCTTATTTCAGAGAATTTGTGGCACGCTCCCTAATGTTTTCCCTTCTCATGCCGCCTACAGAAGGAGGAGTCACAGTCATTTGCGCAGAAGCTACAGCTGAAAGTTCCCTCAATGGAGTCGCTTATTCGTGGCGGCGCCAGTCGGGCGGAAAATCTGTTCCGCTCCTCGTCTAAAGAAAACCTGGTTCGGAGCTCCTCCCGCGAATCGCTGACACCTTTAGGAGAAAATGAGCCGCCTGGGCCCCCCGCGTACGATCCGCCCTCGGACATCGAGAGCGAAGCTGAGGAGCCGCCAGGAAGCGCGGAGGCTCTTTCTAAAGAGCAGCTGGTGCATCGATTGTTTCAGGTGGAGAGGAGTCTGGGAAAGTACAGAGGGAAATACTCAGAGGTGAGAGATGGGAACGAGTCCTAGGAGATCAAAAATCCTACACTGGAAAAACACAAAATCTTACTAAGGATTTTGTTTACAGTTTCTTGTGCAAATATCTTAGTTTATCTTACTCGAAGTATACTAACACACAACTAACTTTTTAGCACAATAGGGGTTTTTATTTTAAGTAAATAGTTTTTTTAATATTGATGAAAAAGTACCAGATATAAGTGACAAAAATCTGCCAAAATGTCTTGTTCCACTGGCAGATTATTTCACTTAAAACTATGATTTTGTCATCAAAGTTAATGAATTATTGAGTTAAAAAAAGCTCATCTATTGTGCTGAAAAGTTGGTTGTAATTTAGTTTTGTCCTATTCCAAGTGTACTAAGATATTTGCACTGGAAACAAACCAAAAATATTTTTTGAGTTTTTGTGAGCAAGACTAGCAAATCTAACTTTTTATGCTAATGTCTTTGTCATGTAGCTTGTTACTGCGTATCGCACTGTGCAGCGAGAAAAGGAGAAAACACAGGTATTTCCAGCTGAGACTATAATAATGGCTCATTTATTATTTAGAGACTAATCAGATGTTTTGTGTTTTTTCTCAGGCCATCCTCAGTCAGAGTCAAGATAAATCTCTGCGCAGGATAGGAGAGCTTCGTGAGGTAACCTCTGTTATGGAGAACGCCTGATATCTGTTCGTTAGTTATGAAGGTTGTGTGTGAAATTTAACTTTATGGTTCATTTCTAGGAGCTTCAAATGGACCAGCAGGCCAAGAAACACCTGCAAGATGAGTTTGATGCTGCGCTGGAGGAGAAGGACCAGATGATCACTGTCCTGCAAACACAGGTCAGTAACCTGTGAAAAGCGTCCAGATTAGAATAAATATTTTTATGTTGGGATAAAACTTCAAAATATGCCAAAAGATTGCAGATAGTTTTCTTTTCAAAGCATTTATTCTTCTGAACAACAGTCTTTATGGAAACAACTCAATCAATATGTTAAAGTTAAAGTAAATGCCTAATTCACATAAAGTTTCTATGAGTAAGAGTGAAAATAAAACCTTTTGATATCCTGGGAGAATTTTGATGGTGTTATTTTTCCTTCACTTTAAAAGGTTGCCTTGTTGAAAAAGCGAGTGAAGGGAGTTTCTGATGGTCCGCTGCCCTCTGAGGGTGAAGCCCTTCAGTCTGAAACGTCTTCAGATTCTACTGCTGCTGCTCAGAGTCCATTGAAAGAACAAGGACTGGAACCGGAGATACCTGAGGGTCCGTGGAGTCTTGATTAATTTCTGTAATCCCTTGCAGAAGTATTCATACCCCTCGAAAATATCACATCACAACTGCAAACTTTGTTGTTTCATTGGGATTTTATTTAACAAAGAAAAAGTAGTGCAAAATTAAAAAAAAGGAAGCAAACATACATGTCCCCCTTTAGTCTGATTCTCCTAAATTAAATTTACAGTGATCAGGTGCCTTTAGGAAACGCCTAATTATTAAATACTCCACTTGTCTGTCCTCCAATCTCAGTATTTTGTGAACAAACTTCATCATGGAGGCCAGGGAACACAGCAGACAGATGAGGGAGAAACTTGTGGGGAGGTTTAGTTATATTTCAAAATAAAATCACAACTTTTAAATGTTTTATTGAAGACACTTTGATCCAAAATGCACAGTGGGAAAAGCATGGCACAACTGGTATGAACGCTCATGCAGTGTCCTGCAGATTTATCTGTGTTTTTGACTGGTGCGTTTGGTTTCTCTGGGCAGTAGAGGGCAACGACGATCCAACCAAACTCATGGAGGCTCTCCAGAAGAGGGTAAAGAGGCAAGAAAACCTGCTGCAGAAGTGCAAAGAAGTGATGCGCACACACAAGGAGCGGAGCGTGCAGCTGAGCAGCGAGAACGAAGCTCTGCAGGAGCAGCTCCAGGAGAGGCTTCAGGAGCTGGAGAAAATGAAGGTGCTCACACTGGATCTTAAAGCAGTCTGATGAGAGCGAGACTAAGTCATACTGCAGTTAGTCAAACAGTTTTATAAAGTTATTATTACTATGTACGGTTTAATACTTTAAGTCTGAGCCCTGATATTTTAAAATGAGTTTTTGGAAGCAGCTCACATTGGATTTTTATGTCTCTATAAAATGCTGTTTGAATTTAAATGAGGATTTAGCTGCAAATGACCGAGCTGTGTGTGTGTTTGAATAATGAACGTCTGCCAGAGTCTTTTCGGTTCACTGATAATGTGACTCCATTATCTCAGTGACACAGCAGATAGCCGCAGTACTCGGTGTCCAAACATCCAAATTCCCTGGCCGGGCTCCATGGCGAGGAGTCGCGTCATGTCAGCTTGACACAACTGAGCTATTGTTTTCATTAAACTCAAAAACATTTTGTTTCGGTGGTATGTTTGGCTTCTGTAGCTTGTCCATTTCTGCAATGATGCTTTGCTGCATCTGTTTGCAGCTGTTGAGCTTAAACCTTAGCGACAGACGGCAAGTCAGTGGTCGCATGTTGGTCGAATCTCGTTTATTCCCCTGATATGTTCTGTTTTCCAAAGAAGCAAAGGTTAACAGGTGGGAAGTCCTCTAACGCAGCAGAGAAACAGGTCATAAAACAGAACATCTTTTACAGATTAAAACACTTTTAGACGTCTTTTTCCTCAGACGTTTAATTTAAAATGAATGCAGTCAGTCCAGCTACATCTGCAGCAGCCACTGGTAAAGCTGTGGTGATTGCTACATGTGGACACTGGGCTGTAATTTGGGTTTATTTATTAGGTTTGCTGGGTTTATGCTAGCTGGTTTGTGGGCGAGCCAACCTGGGAGGTGAAGAAAACGTCTTATTTTGACATTCTCTAACCAAAACCTGCACAGGAAATGAGTCAGAGTATCAGATTCACTATGAATAGACAAGAATGTTATTCCGGTTATGCATGTGCAATGTATTTACCTGGAAATCTATCGAATGTTTTGTGTTCTCAGGATCTGCACACGACAGAAAAGACGAAGTTGATCACTCAGCTGCGGGATGCCAAGAATCTCATTGAGCAACTGGAGCAGGACAAGGTGGGTTAGGAGCTTTTATAGCATCTGTCACATCTTGATTAAAAGGTCTGTAGGATGTGTTTCTCTGCCCTTCTCTAAAGAGGCAGGACACGGTGAAGCACCACGTTGTTTCTCTTAATCTTTGACCCCAGCTCTGCGGGGTGAAGAGCCACTTAGGAGTTCACTGTGATGGATGAAAGTCAAACACTATTAACAGCTTAAAATAGGTGTAAAATGCAGACACACTTGATGCATTACAGGCTTCATATGGGTGCTTGAAACCTTTGAAAATGCTTGAATTTTAATTGAGGGCTTTCAAGATTCGGAAAATTATTGATCTTTGTATGTGGTTATTAAAAGTGCTTTATATTCAAACTTGGTTAAAATCCTACATTTGAAAAGCAGATATTTAAAAATAATAAAAAGACATTTACACAATTTTCTCATTGTCTCAAGTTAAAAAGCCTCTTGTTTTAAGACAGATTTACAAAATGTCTTTATATTTGGTAAATTTGGTTTATTTCTGTTAATTATGATGATCGTATGCTTACAGTTAATGAAAACATGACTTTTAACATTATTGTTTTATGTCAGACAAATAAAAAAATTAAATACAGAAATGTAGCCTTAATAAAAAAATGTGAATTTAATAGCTGATTAAGGGTTTTCAGTGTTCAAAATATCTGACAAACTAGCCTCATCGGATATTCTAATTCATTAAATGTGACTGTATTTGCCTTGACCGATGACCAGTCAAGGCAAATTTGGTTGATTTAATAATGGCGGTGCATTTTTACATATTTTTAATTAGTTTTGCATTCTTCTCAGGGAATGGTTATCGCTGAAACCAAGCGGCAGATGCATGAGACTCTTGAAATGAAAGAAGAGGAGGTCGCACAGTTGCGCTCCAGACTCCAGCAGGCTGTCACCCAGAAGGAAGAATTACAAGAGCAGAAAGAAAAGGCTGAGAAATCAGGTTAGTCCAAATCAAGTTTGAAATCCTGCAGCAGAAAAATAGTTCCACTTCACCTTCAGTAAAGAGTAACAGAGCAGCTTTGTTCCTGTCTTGCAGCGTTTGAAGAGCTTGAACGCGCTCTGGGTGTGGCGCAGAGGGCCGAGGAGGCCAGGAAACAGCTGCAGGTCCAGCTGGAGGAGCGAGTAGCAGAAGTGGAGAAAGCGAGCGAGGAGGAGAGGAAGAGTCTTCAGCAGGAGCTCACCAGAGTGAAACAGGAAGTCGTCACCATCATGAAGGTCAGAAAGTAACTCATTGATTTTATGTTCATCCAAAGGATGTTGTTACGGCACTAATGTTACCACTTTTACTCTCATCATTTGTCTATATTGAAACTATTCCAATATTTTCGTGAAATACTTTTGCCGAATACGTGTTGTTTCAGAAATCGTCAGAAGAAACTGTGGCTAGTTTGGAAAAAGCCCACAGTGAAGCTTTAGCTGCTAAAGAAGAAGAAATGAAGGAAAGAATCAGCAAAGCAGTGGTTGGTACCACCCTCTTTGTTCGTTCTTGAAGAATATTGTCATAAATGGTCCAAATACAGATCGGATTTTTTAAATTCTTCTGTTTTCCAGGAGCAATGCAAAGATGAGTTTCAGCAGTCGGCAAAGGAACGAGAGCAGCAGGCGTCTCTGGCTCTGGAGGACGCAGAGTTGCAGAAGACGGCTATAAGGACAGAAGCTGACAATAAAGTGAAAGAGATGCAGCTGGAGTTGGAGGCTGCAAGAACAGTGAGTTATGGTTTTCCTCTCTTTTCAAGTAATTAACTTAATTTCACCTGATAAATATAAGACACTGAATTTTATTTGCCAAAATCACGTAAAACAAAGAGATAAAAGAAAAATCTTAGAATTTAAAAAATATGATTTATTTGACTCAAGGTTAAATTTACAAAAAGTAATTAATTTTTTCTTTATTTTATCTATTAGACAAAATATTTTTAGATATCTCATAAAAGTACCAATAATTAAATTGGTCCTGTTGGTCTTTACTTTTGTAATTTTGTTAGAGTTTAACATTCACATTTCTAGTATTAACAAGCAATAGTTAATTTTTCCTCAATTTTGTTTTTCAGTATTTATAATGACTTTAAAAGTTTTAAAAATACCACGTTGATAAAATATATATATATAAAAAGCTAAATAAATAAATTAGTGCTAGTAATATATAATCTTCATTTTGTGTTTTTGTCACACTTTAGTTTGATTTCAATTTTCAACTTAAAACAAATGAACATTTCATATTTTATAAAACATTAATATTAGTTTTCTAATCTGTTAAATTTCAGAAATATATACAAGATCAAAAGAAGGTTTAGATGTTAAATATTATTAAATATACTTAGTAAATAAAAAATAAATACCAAATGTATATGATAATTTTTTTCCGTTTTTGTTATATTCTCACATTTTACTATTTGATCTAAAATTTTAGCCTTACTTAAAATTGTTTTCTTTCAAGTTTTTTCTTTCATTTTATTTTTCAACTTGAGATATAATGGCTTAAAAGATTTGATTACTTTTAAACTTTATTGTCAGACCTTACTAATGTAGTTAAATGAATTAAAAACAATGCAAATAATATTAACCATAACAAACTAATATGTAAAACATGAAACCAATAAATACAGCACTTAAAAAAATCTATCTTTAAAAATGACAAAAAATATACTAAATGAAAAAAGTGCATAGAAGTTAAATAAAATGAAATATATTCTCTGAAAATGCTCAGACTCTTTTTTTACATTTGTCACTTTGCATGTGATTTCAGAGGATTTTGGAGATGGAGAGCTCCGTGAACAAGACCTCACAAGACGAATCCAGTTTATCTCAAGATCTTTCCAGTCAGCTGGAGGAGCTGAAGAATAACCACAAAGAGCAAATCGCTGCACTAAAAGCAAAACACCAAGAGGAGATGGAAAAGGACAAGGAGGAAGTCGAGGAGAAACACAGAGTGGAAATGGAGACTCTGCTGAAAGAAAAAGAGCTGCAGTTCCAGAGTCACGTTGAAGACATGAACCAGAAAACGTTGGAGAAACTGGATGGGAAGCAGGCAGAGCTGGAGGCGCTTTCTGCTGAACTTTCTGAGGTTTTAAGCAGCAGGCAGATTCTGGAGGAGAAACTAGCAGCAGCTGAGGAGACTGTGAAGGTAGCTCAACAAGAATGTGAGCAAAAGCTGCAGGATCAGGTATCAAAGCACAGAGTTGAGCTCGAAAATATCAAACTTGAGCATGAACAGTCTCTTGGAGGTGTAGAAAAAACGTTGAAGCAGGAGCTTAATGCACTAAAAATTGTTCTGAGGGAAAAGGAGAAAGAGGTTGAAGACGCTCTTCTTAAAGAGAAAACCGCACAGGAGAAAGCACATTCCACTGCACAAAACCTGGAAATCAAGATTAGAGAGGTTGAAGAGCTGCAGCAGAGTTTATTGCAAACTCACCAAGAAATGATGACCTTAAAGGAATCTAACACTCAGTTAAACACCACATCAGAGGATTTGGACCAATGCAGGAAGAGTTTGACAGATCTGAACAATCAGCTGGAAGTAGCAAACAACCAATGTCAGGAAAAAGAGAAGATGCTCCAAGAAATGAGGATTCAGTTAGAAGAAACCAAGCAGGAGCTCTTAGAGAAGGAGAAGGCATATGTAGCAGAACAGGAAAAAAATCAAGAGGAGCAAAAGTGCCTTAAGACACAGCTGGACGATGAGAAAGCAGCTCATGAAATCCAACTAAAGAATACTATATCTGAGATGGAAGCAAAGGTGAAAAAACAGGAAACAAAGATGGAGAAGTTCAAGCAGAAGGCCAAAGAAATGCAGGAGAGCTTTAAGAAAAAGCTGCAACAGAATGAAGAAAATATGAAGAAGGAACTTGCCAAAAAAGAGGCAGAACTTCAGCAGAAAGAGCAGCAAGTCCAAGAGAAAATTGTAGAGATGGCTCAGAAGAGTTCGCAGGGCCTCAGCAGTGCTGTGTCAGAACTGCAGGAAAACCATAAGAAGGAGCTAGAGAAGCTGCTCACAACCCGAACGGAAGAGATGGAGGCGCTGGAGCGTCGCTGGCAGGAGAAGCTGGCACAACAGGAGGAAGAACTGACAGAGAAACAATCAGCCATCCTCCAGGAGAAAGCTCAGGAACTGGAGGAAACGTCTCAGCAGCTCAGCAGAAGCTGGGACGAGAACCAGAGAGCGACTCAAGAATTAAAGGACCTAAAGGAGGACCTGGCGATCCGGGAAACCACTGTGCAGAAGCTGCAGGAAGAGCTGAACGGAGCAGCCGTTAAACTCGAAGGTTTGTCTCAGGGAGAAGCGTTGCTGAAGGAGCAAATGGAGTCGACGGAGAGGAACCTGAACCAGGCTCTAAATGAGAGAAACGCCCTTCAAGACCAGCTAAAGACGGCAGAGGAAGAAAGCAGAGTGAGCATGAAGACTCTGTCGGAAAAGTTGAACGAAGCAGTGAGGCAGCTTGAAGCAGTGGAAAGCTCCAGAATGACAGACGCTAAAGATCTGGAGACTAAAATTGAGCAAACGTCCACACAACTACAAGCCAAGGAAGCTGAATTCCAGCAGCAATTAGATATAATCCTCGACAAAATGGAGCGCTACTGTAAGGAGGTTCAGTCTAAAGTGGAGTCTTCCTCTGATGAACTCCAACAACGCGTCGAATGTCGCGTGAAAGAGCTGAACGGTAGACTGCTGTGTAGTCAGGAGAACGTGGGGCGCTTACAGAGCATTTTCCACACCAAGTTGGGGAGAATTTGCACTTTAGAGGAGAATCTCCTCCAGCACACAGAGGAGAACAAGAATCTATGCATTTCATTAGAACAGACGACTGCTCAGGTAGATGTTCACATGGAGCATATCAAAGCCTTAACACAAGAGAGGGAGAACAGCTCTCTTTCAATCAGCGAACAGCTTCAGAAAATACAGGAGCTGAACGAAACCAACAGAATCATATCGGAAAGTTTGAAAGCCAATGAGCTTCTTGTCGCTGACTTGAAAAATCAGCTTGTAAGTAGTATGGAAGACAAGGAGGAAGCCATAAATAAGCTGAAGCAGCAGCACGAAGAGGAGAGACGAGAGGCAAAGGAGAGGTTTGAGCAGGAGAGGAAGCGGGCGGAGGCGAAGGTCAACCAGGACGACAACACGATTAAATCTCTGCAGATGAGGCTGGAAGAGCTGGAGAAGGAAATCTCGGAGAAGAACGAATCTCTGCAGAAGTTGGCGGCGAGCGTCGACAATCAGTCCATCAGCAAGTCCGAGATGGACCAGGTGCTGAGTGAAAAAGAGCAGAAAGTCAGCGACCTCTCCTCGGAGCTCGACGGCTGCATCGGCCGACTCTCGGAGCTGCAGGAGCGCTTTGAGGGGAAGACGAAAGAGTGCGAGCGTCTAACCTCGGAGCTGAAACGGCAGCAGATCAGCAGTGAGAACCAAAAGAAAGAGCTGATGGAGCAGCTGCAGCAGGTCCAGATGCAGCGCGATCAGAGTGGTAATGTGGAACAAGAGCTGGGGGAAAAGCTGAGCTCCCTCCAGGAGGAGAACACGAAGTGTAAACTCGCGCTTGAAGGTCAAAGGGAGGAATTTGAAAGGATGAAAGACGAGATTAACAAGAGCAAAGAGGAGAGTCTCAAAGCGACTGAAGAGAGGTTATCTGCAGAGAGCACTCGGAAGATATCGGAGCTGAAGAAGAAAGCCGAGCAGAAAATTAGTCAGATTAGAAAACAGCTGACGGCTCAGCTCGAGGAAAAAGAGGAGACGGTTAAATCTCTCCAGAGTAGCCTGGAGGAAAACAGGAGCAGCGAAACTTTGTGCAAAAAGCAAATGGAGACATTAGAGGAGAAAACAAAATCGCTCGAAGAAGCTCTTGTGAAGCTTAAAGAAGAGCAGGAGAACAAGCTGGAGCAGATTGTGAGTAATGAGAGGCTGGAGAAAGAAAGATGCTTAGAAGAGCAGAGAGTCGCATATGAAGACAAGCTGATGTCTCTCCAGAAGGAGGCGGCACAACAAGTGGAGCTCCGAGAAACTGAAACAGCGCTGCAAGAACTCCAGGCAAGGCTAAAGGAAGTAGAGGAGCAAAACGAAAACCTCCTCTCAGAAATAAACCGTCTGAAAGCAGAAATCAGCGAAAAAGATGCCCAGCTCACTCAGAGACCAATGACTCCTCCGAACAAGGTGCAGCATTCGTCAGAACAACTGGAGGTGAAGGTGGAGTGTAGCAGCCCGCAGCAAACTATGAGTGTGATGGAAAACGAGGTGGCAAATCACTCTCCTATGCAAGAAGCAGAGGACGGCGATGATGACTCTTTGCAAACTCTTAAAGACAAAGTGAGCCAGATGAAGAGCGAGAAGGAGAAGATCCAGAAGGATTTCACCAGGCTGCAGAAAGAAATGAGGCAGCTGAGGAAGGAGCACGAACATGACCTGGAGTATGTGAAGAAAGAGCTGCTGGAGGAGAACGAGAAAAGGCTTAAGTAAGATTTTAATGCGTCATTATAAACAATATGTTCAGGGATGGAGTATTTTATGATGTTAAACTGGATTCGTTTTTATGTAGGCTGGAGCTGGAAGACATGGAAATGAAGCACAACTCTGCTATAAAGCAACTAATGAGGGAGTTCAACACACAAATGGCTCTGAAAGAGAAAGAGCTCGACTCCTCTGTGAAAGAGACGATAGGTGAGATAAATTAAATTATAATTTATACAATATTATGTAAAAAAAAACAACAACATACAACTTCAAATATTAGATAAGATTAACATACATGGAAAATCTTTTCAAAAACCTTACGTCGTAGCAGAAAGACTTTCAGGATTCAAGATGCCTCATGAACTGACTAGGACATTATCGGGAGAGAACGCAAAAACTTTCCGAGTGAATGTACAAGAAAAGATTTCTCCCTGGTCTTCTAGAGGGGCTCATGCAGACTAAAGCTAAAAGGTAATTATCTCCGACTACTTCTGCTGTTTCCTCAGCCAAAGCCCAGGCCGTGGAGGCTGAACTCATCAGCAGCCATCGAGATGAAGCCAGCCAGCTGAAGAAGCTCATTTCCCAGAAGGAAGACGATTTGCAAAGAACTGTGCAGAAATATGAGCAGGTTATACAGGTGAGTTGGATCCAAATGTCTGTGTTTCTTAAAGGCCACATCTTTTTATTTATTTATTTATTTATTTCATTGACAGTTTAAAAATGAACATGCCACATGTTAACATAAAAGTTTTAGATGAAAAGTTGGAAGAAAAGAATCTTGCATAGTCTACTAAAGAAGCAACTATTAGGTTGGCTAATATAATCGAGATGACACACAGGAAGTGCTTCAGCTAACTATTTATTTATTTATTTATGTGATTGTTTTTAGAATCGCGAGGAGGAGATGGGAGACAGAGTGTGGCAGGTTCAGAAACAGCTGCAAGAGCTCCAGTCACGCTGCGAAAGCGCCTCAGAGGTAAAGCCCTGCCTCAAACAGTTGCGTCACAGGCTGCTGCTGCTGCACTTGGGGCATTTTTAGTTTCACAGAAACGTTCGTAGCTGCAGCCAATATGGTGGATTATATATACACCTCTCGGGGTTCAGGCAGAGATAAAATTTCTATAGTAATGCTGTTCAAGTCATAAGTCACTTCTCTTGGCTGCCATAAACAGCAGAGGTCGCATAAAGTTCTCGTATTCTCAGCTTTCCTTTGGGATAAGCCTGAAATGAGCATTGGCAGTTCTGAGTGACGGGCGAAGCTCCCATCCAGGTTAACGTGCATCTCAGCCATCATCCCTGTTTTTCTCTGGGTTGATTCCTGAGTTCAGGGACAACTCTGTTGGATAGTTTTCTTCGCGCAGCGTCTTGTGGCCGCTCTCCAAAGGGCGCCGGATGTTGCGAGACTGCGTTCGAGTCACTCAGGAATGCTCTCCTCACGAAGCAGAACCTGGGAGGCAGCAGTCCCTGTTCTCAATTATCATCACACGACCTGCTTCCACAGCTTTAAATTTTTACTGCAGTGGTGCTCAGATGCACGATACGCAAACTGGAAGGAGTCCAGTTATGGCTCCGCAGAGATGCCTCCAGGTGCTATAAGAGGGTTTTCTTCCTTTCACAAACGTTTGTAGAAAAAATAAACACAAAGTGTTTTACTGCTCTGACTGCTGCATTTTTCCCAGATGAGGTAATAACTTTATGGGGGACTCTGTGGCATTATGCCTATGCAGACCTTGCTTTCTCCTTTATTCATCTGTACCTCCAGACATCCATTTATGCATCCATAATTTGTTCTCCAATTGACAAAGGATGGATGATCGGTGTGTATTGATTATCTAACCCTTCCACTCAACCATTTATCTTCCCACCAAACTACCGTATTTTCCGCACTATAAGGGGCATTACATTATAAGGCGCATAGAATAGACGCTACAGTTAGGGTTGCCACCCGTCCCGTATTGAACCTATACTGGACGCAATTTGTTCCGTACTCTACAAATGTGGATGTGTAATATCAAAGAAGTGATCCACGAGTACATTATATAGTAGGCTGTCCCAGTCATTGTTTCACTCACGGTGTTGGTGTTGCGATATTGCGCCCAACTGCTTTCTGGGTAACACAGACCAACCGACACGCTGCCGCCGCAGTCTCTGTCTCTCTTTCCCCGCCACCCCCCGGCTTTAAATGTATAGGGGCTGGTCCCTTGGTAACCCTAGTCGAAGCATCTCGGATGAATGTCTAAAGCCACTTTGTTGACATAAAGAATGTCAACAAAACAGTCCGACTCCGGATCTGTGAGGAGAGCCTTCCGCGACAGGGCCGGGGCGTGGCAGGACGATGGTCACCCTTCTCCGTTCGCGCACAGCATGTCATGGAGAATGTGGCGCTAAATGACCTGCAGACGACCTGGGGTGCGTTCACACTGCAGCCTGAAGTGACTCAATTCCGATTTTTTTGATGTAATGTGACCTGTATCCAATCTTTTCATGGCAGTGTGAACAGCACAGGTCGGATTCTTTTTCGAATGTGACCCATATCCGATATGTATCCGATTCAAATGCGACCTAACGTCCAGGTCGCATTCATCCGAACTGAACGTCAGTTTCTCAACAAATCTCACTATTCTGCGTCCTGATAAGCGCAAGTGGGAAGAAAAACAACAACCATGACGGATTATATGAGGATTAAGTTGTTAATATGCTGCTCCGGTTAGACAACAACTTCTAATATGCAAGCTAAACTCCACCGTTAGCCTCCATGTTTACTTCTGCAAACACTGAGCACTTCTTCTTTTTATGGCGGTTGGTAGAACACTGAGAACGCTGACGCTATTGCGCCCTCTACTGCACATGCGGGACACTTTCAGGTCGTTTGCCCGTTTACACTGCAGAACTCATGCAGGTCGCATTTACTGGCAGTGTGAACGGCACCGGCCAAAAAAATCGGAATTGCCAAAAAATCGGAATTGAGTCACTTAACGCTGCAGTGTGAACGCACCCCTAATTACAGACGGTCGGTAGGTAGATAGGTCAGTAACAAACCAGCGTTCTGACAACTATCCCAGCATGCACCGCGCACTTCTTCTTCGACCGGCGGAAATGGAGTTGGCAGCTGCTTACCGTAGTTGCTAGACCTGTTGTGGCTCAATATTGGTCCATATATAAGGCGCACCGGATTAAAAGGCGCAGTCGGCTTTTGAGGAAATTGAAGGTTTTTAGGTGCGCCTTATAGTGCGGAAAATACGGTAGTTATCCATCTGTATTCCTGTTGTTGAATGATTTCCTTGACTTTATTGCATGCTTGCATCCTTCTTGTCCATGTTAAAGAAAGTTAACTGAGTTCTGATGATCTATTTTTGAATGCTCTTCTGAACCACAAAACCCATCTTGTTGTCTTATTTTGGAATTGTGCTCAAAATGTTCTGATTTATCAGCGTTTATTTTGTCTACTCCACATGTAGCTGGATATCTGGGAAAATGAACTAATTTTTATGTATCCAATGTCACTAGAAATGATTTACAAACTGACCAAAGTGGAGATATGAGGAAACTTTGTGTTTGCATGTCTACATGGAAAGTCAGTTCATTACAGTCTGAGATAAATAATCCCTCATTATTTCCACATACTTGCTTAGAAATTATTACTAATTTGTGTTTTTAATAATTTTTTTATCCAGTTATCCTGTTTAAAAGTAGTTCAACCTTATCTGTCCTCATAAATGAACATCCTGCTGCCATGTTGTTTTGAAGCAATCTTATTGGCTGGCAGGTTTGACTTTCCGCTACACTGCCCCCTATGGGTTTTGCATGTTTAAAACAACAATCAGTGAACCCTCACATGAGCCCACATGTGAGGGTTCATGTGGATGAAAGATATTCGTTTTTATAAAGACCCACCTACGTGTGCACACAAAGGTTAAAAATGGGGACAAAACTCACCAAAATGTTTTTGTTTTTATCAATACAGGCGACCCCTGAGGACCTGAAGGTATGTATGTTGCTTTAATGATTCAGATGAATCATTAAAAGGAATATTATTATAATACAGAACTTAATGGTCTTATGTTTTTTCCTCACATATTAGTCCGGGCATTTATCTTCTGTCGTTTTGCTTGCAGGCTCAGCTCGCTGAGAAGACAACTCTTCTGAGCGAGGCTCGGCTGAAGGAGCAGGAGTTTGTTGAGAGAGTAAGTGACGGCGCCTCCGTTTGATAACCGAAGAGCAATGCGTGTTCCCAGAAACCTGCTGCCTCTGGCAGAAACAGTCACTGCCCTCCTGCTGCATCGATTCTAATTGCGCAACACATCTGTTTACATTTGGCTTAACCTTATAAACAATCAGAGAAACACCTCCCACAGGTTTCATTTTTCAGCAAACCTCCCCTAAGGATGGCCATTAAATCCGTGTATCCCATTTAACAATAAAAGTGAAACGACTTCACCCACAGAGATCAGAAAGTAATGCGTCCATGCTTGTGTCTTTATGCTTGTTAGATTCACTCACTTGAAGACAAGATCAAATTTCTCCACCGCAGCCCTGTTGTAACTCATCTTGGTGGGACGTACAAAGGTAATCTTTGCATTAACACTTTCTCCTGCTTCCACATTCACTCAACTTTAGCATGAATGTCATATTTATTTTGACTTTTAAGGATGGATTTAATCTTTCCCAGGGTAAATCAATAATATCAGACAACTTGAATGAATTTTAGATCCTTTTTTAGACCCTTGCTACTGAATCAAAGGCCACCTCATATGTCATGCTTCATATCAAACGTCTGACATTTAGGTGTTTTTATTGTTTTTCCTGTGAATCATATTGTCAAAACCTTAAAATGAGCTTGAACAAAGTTTGTAGGCGTCCACAAAATACTTTTAATAACATGTTAAGATGAGCAAAAACAGTAGAACAACAAAATTCATTTCTGTACATTTCTTCCCAAATAAGGTGCAAAAAAAAAAATTATAATTTGAGAGAAAATTAATACAACATTTTTTTTAAGGAAGAGTCGGGGAAACTGACACAAAAATAGAATTAAATTTCAAAAGAGAAGTTAAAATATCAATCTACGGTGCTATTAATCCAATACCACTACTGACTCAGACCAATTAGACAAAATGTACGTCTTGTGATTAACATATTTTAAGGCCTTAATTTTGAACGAGCAAATTTAAGACTTTTTAAGGATACGCAGACATCCTGCCAAGGTTGCAGTAACTGCGCCACAAAACGGGTCTCTTTGTGAGATATCTCATGGTTGCTGGTAACACAGTTGCAAATGAGGCTTAATTGCAAATGAGGTTTAGATCCAGTTCAGAATTACAGCCGAGAAGTCCATATAAGCATTGATGTGAACCTCTGAGGGACCGCAGTGTTCTTATCATAAACCCAATCGTATTTGCAGACATTGAGTGAGGTCTTCTGGTGCAATAAAGAAAATCTGCTGTCAGGGATTTTGGGGGTGGTGAAGAAGCCACCTTTTTACCGTAATGGGTTTTGCAGACTCTGCTCAACTTTACTGCTATTCACTGACTTCTTAAATCCTTCTTGGGAAAACAAGTTATATCTAACATACTTTAGTTTATGTTTGGAGAAATTACAGCTGTGAGGCTTGCTTTTATTCTGCTAGATCTCCTTTTAGCTTGCTTAAAGCACCTAAAGTTGTGGTTTTAGGTTGATGATGTGAAGGCTGTTGATAGCTGGTTTCAAGTAGATGCGATTGGCCGGGTAGTCGCCTCACCGAGGGCAGGAAAAGGTCAAGAGGACAAAGGCTACAGGATTTATTGGTGACCCTTTAATCCATGTCAGAGATCAAAGAGATGTTTGGATGCCTTCTTCTCGTTGACTCTTCTTTCAGAAAAGCAGGGACATTTATTCAACTCTGAATGATAATAACACTTAAGCAGAAAGAGTGGGTTATTCTCATCTAGCTTTTGGTGAGAAAAGCTGCAACCTAAGTGCTACCAGCTCCATCCCGACCGTAAACATAGCTGTTCCCATACAGTTTGTAGCTTTGGGGAGAGAATTAAAACGGTGACTGCTCTCATCATGTGGTTTTAAAGTTCTCACGCTGAGACTCAATTATTTCCTGTTCTTGAGCTAAAGTTGAACCAGTACCTGCCCATGCACTGGTTCTGTCTGCAGGTATAGCTGCTAAATAAATACACAGATGTCCTCCACTTTAAAAGCTAGAAGAAAAATAGAAACTGCACAGCAATGCTCTGTTATTCTCCTGCCATTTTTATTTATTTATTTATTTATATGGCGCAATAACTTAATGGAAAGCTAACAGGAAATGTGTTTAATATATAAAGCTTACGGTTAGAACTTCAGTGGTGTTTACAAAAGAGGAAACATTTTTTTTCTTGCTACAGATCCTGGGATAAATACCTCAGATTCTCTGTCGGAGTCTACAGAGATGGAGTACCTGAGGAAGGTGCTGTTTGAATACATGATGGGACGGGAAACAAAAGTAAGCTTTTCTTTATTTCATGAGTTATTTTACTCCCACAGACAATAAAAAAAAAAAAGAAAACCCTGACAGACTAAAATCACACAGATGAAAAAAGATGTGATCATAGTAAAGTCGTTGCAGTGAATCAAGCGATGATTCACTGCTGCAGCTGTTGTGACTGGTTGTTAAGATCCAGCTGATTGAATTGATCCACGGTTCAAGAAATTAAAATGTATGCACAAAACTAGAACAAACTGCAAAACGGTTAAAAAGCAGAGACACTGGTTGATAGAATCACGTTGCATGTTTGATATTTGCCTTTCTGTTTTTTGCCATATCCACCAGCTTTAATGCATTTTAAGGGATTTTATGGAATGAAAATGATGTGATTTTCAACTTTTTTTACTAAACATTTTAAGTGTGTAGTGCACTCTTTAGTTCTTATAAAAGATTGTCATTTCATTCACCTTTATATGTGGTTAGCGGTACGTCTTTGCACGTCTTGAGTCTGACATTTCTGCTCATTCTACTTTGAAAACCGGCTCAAGCCGAGTCGGAAGGAGATGTAACAACTCTAGGTGTACGTTTAGGGCCACTGTCGTGCTAAAAAGACAAAACTCTTCCCCCAGGTCAAAGTCTTTTGCCTTTCAATAGATTTACTTCCCAGAACGCTCCTGTGTATAACTCCATCCATCTTCTCACCTTTCAGTGACGAGAGAGTCGCCACAACATGATCACTGTTAGTTTTCCACCACACAGCATTCTGCTCCTCCTTCTGAAGTGAATGAGTTGCACTGGATTTCACTTAGGGGTACCAGAGTAAAGGGGGACAAATATATGCACTCTGCCTTTTTCAGAAAATGTATTTGTAAAACATGGGGTATGAAAACTTTTTCAGGACTCTGCATCCGTGAACATGCTTGCTAATGAAATCTGTGACAAACGTCACAAGTGACCCACATTAAGATTGTATTTAACCTTTTGTGTCACTTACTGCTTAATAACCATTGGTTTCTTGTTTTTGTTTATTTTCTGGTTGACTGTTTTTAACACTTCCAAGGATTTGATTTAAATAGCAAAACTTAGTTGGTCTTAGGAAATCAACTAATAGCAGAAGCTATATTGCAGAGGGATATTACTGAGTCACTGCTGTCTAAGGCCGTTTACAACACGTCACACATAAACTTGTTTTGCTTCTAATCTGGTTTCTGATAATTAACAGTGATCTCTTTAACCGTCAGCTGTTTCAACAGGGTCCTAAACTCAGCAGGATTTTCTCTGCTTCTCAACAAACACATTTTATGGGAGCGAGGCAGACCTCCCTGTGTGGAGGATGTCCTGCAGGCAGCCTGCAAGCACATGCATCCTGCATGATGCAGATTTGCCATTTAAAGCCATGCTGGCCTTGTTTAGAGCTGGTGGAGCGGTTGGGTTCAGGCACCGCTGTTTCTGATTATCGCCTGCGTTTATAGGGAAACGCACGCTCTGTGGCAGATGGACCTGAAGTTGATTATAACGATTATTTTCATTCTTCTTCCTTTGAGTTACTAGGATTTAATTGTTTTAGAGGAACTATAATCGGGTTTTGTGATGTGTCAAAGGTAGCAGCGACGACACTGTTGTGTTTTTAGTGGGATAAAGATCTTTGACGCTCTTTTCGTCTGCAGACGATGGCCAAAGTGATTACCTCCATGCTCAAGTTTCCTCCAGACCAAGCGCAAAAAGTTTTGGATAAAGAAGACTCCAAACCAGTTGTAAGCATCCCATCAGTATAACTTGATTCTGTAGCTCTAATCTGCATTTTTATTGATAATTGATTTCATATTTGCTCCTCCACAGCCGTGGCTACGATGAGATTCTGTTTGATTTGGGAACTTCATGATGAACATCTGCTGCTGAAGGGGAAGACTGCCATGGATTATTTGAAGTCCTTCCCAATGTATCATGTCTTTTTATGTGTGTGTGTGTGTGTGTGTGTGTGTGTGTAAGGGCTGCGTGTTTGTGAGCACACTGTAGGACATCAGTGTGTGTGACGAAGTGTGTGTGTGTGAAAATTTATAAAGGTATGAGGGAATAGAAACACAAATCTTCCATAATCCACTTCTACTTCAAGATTAAGTTAAATTTATGTTTTAAATAATGTTTTTGGGTTATTTTAGGATGTGTTTATATAAAGAAAGGCTTGTGCAATAAATAATATCAAACACTAATGCTGACAGTCACTTGATTTATACGTTCCTGTGTAGTTCCTTCGTCTGATTGGCTTCCTCTGTAAAGATGTAAACGACCCTTTAACTGTGCACTCGTACCACATGAAGACACTGGCCTTTGGGCTGTTCAATGCAGCATTTTTTACGCTTTATATTTTGACACTGACTGAGACACTTCAAAACTACACAACATGTAAATTGTAAAGGAATATAAGACTGTAACATAGAGCCATGACTTTGCTTTACATTTTGAGGCTAACAAATTAAATCTTATCTACAAATCAGATTTTGTCCCTTTTTTTTCATGTTTTCTAATGTACAGTGGTAGAAATTGCTAATATTAGTGTCTGTTTATATATTTTTAAAGCTTTCTGACAAAGTAGCATTAAAAAAAAAGACAGCTGGAACAAGATTACAAGAAGTCTGGGTTTCTTCTTTTTTCCCCTCTTCAGCTAAATTGTTGAAAGGTTTGGACAAGAATTCACACCAAGAAGATGGAGTCACTATTCCTCATCAATCTGAGGTTCAGTAAGTCAGCAGGTGCAGCTTTTTGCTTACCATATTAGAGAAGCAGGGGGTTTCTTCAACCATCTGCAGTATTAAACGGGTTTTGACAGTTTGACAGAATTACATTTTACTTCGGGTCTGCACGTCTTTGCCAGTTAGAGGCTTGTGGTTCTTTGAAAATATTAGATCTGTACTTTAACTAGACCATTCTAACACATACATTTGATCTGAAACATGTTATAATACCTCTGAGTTTTTATGGTTGTAGTTTTGCCAAAAAGGTGAGCATTGAAACTCCAGAGCAACTGTTTCCTTGTGTCCCTGCACTGTTTGTTGTCTTCCATGATGCTTTTTGTTCACTAATGTTCTCTAATAAACATCTGAGGCGTTCACTGAACATCCAGATTTATACTCGGATTAAAGTACACTCCTTTTAGATGTCATCGTAGGTGATTGGATTTATTTAGGGGTATCTGAGTGAATATGGCTGTAAAAGGTACTGTACACATAAAATGCTTTATACGTGTGTATAATTTTCCTTCACAATGATCTGCTACTTTGTGTTGGTCCATCATGTCAAGTGAAAAATACTTGACAAGTTTGTGGCTGTAATGTGACAATCTTTAAAAAATGTGTTGGGGATTTCATAGATTCAAACATAAATAACAGTAGAAAGTGAAAGTTCTTCATATTTACACAAGACATTTTCATAATATGCCTGCTACAAATTAAATACACTTGATTTTATCAGATAAGCCCTTGAGCAAACGCCACTGGGTGCAGAGTGAAGAATGTTTGTTGTGTTTTTCGGCCTAGAGGGGGCGCAGTAAGCGCTCATCTTTCTCTTTTGTTGAGCTTGAACCCCAATAAAACTCATGGGTGTAATGTGACGCTGTGCGCCTCAAAACCATTCACTTCTTTTTATGACTCCGTCCACAATTTAAAAAAACAAAAAACACACACACACATTTCCGGTCGAAACCTTCATAATAAAGCACCTGATTCAAATTAGCAGTTGGGCAATCAGTTCAGAAACTCTGACGCTTTTATTTTGAGAAATAAAAAAACGCCTCTTTATTTCCAGGCTACCTCCTACGGACCTGACTGCTGGCTGCATTTGTCAGATCGACAGTGAGCCTGCGAGCAACAACTTCCCCAGATTGACACAGAATGGAGAGAAGCTGACGCACGTTATTTACCGGACCGTTAACTTCCCTTCTCTGGTCTTTGCTTGTGCCACCGCAGAAATAAATGAGGCGCTAAGCGAAGCAAGAGCATATTGAAGTTAATTTGTAACGCTTGGCACCAGTGGAGAGCTAAGGATCTATTTCTACTTTGAGTGTTTTCGTAGTTTTTGCACACTTTCACCGCGTTATTACGCACGACGCGCAAAGGGATGGCTCCTCCGCTAAAACACAGAACGGACGTGCAGCAAAGTTTTTATGTCTTTCTCTCTATTTCGCTGGCTTGTTCTTACAATATTGACTTAGAACATCCTTTGGTGTTTCAAGGACCAAGTTCTAGTTTTTTTGGCTACTCCGTGTTGGAGCACTTTCATGACAACACACGCTGGTGAGTCCCAGAGTTTCTGGAAAATATATTCATTATATCCTTAATTATGCATTTGTTTCTTTTTTTTAATATCAAGACATGTCTTTGAAAACCTTGTAAACATAAAAAGACAGTTTGACGTGCTCTATAATCTCAAAAAGGTAATCCCGTTTCTTCCATCGTTTTTTGGGGGGATGAACTGAGTTTGATTCGCGATGCTCTCCCCTCTCTTTATGTGTGCAGGCTAATAGTGGGAGCACCCAAGGCAAACTCTACCTACAGCAGCTCGGTGCGCTCTCCCGGAGCTGTGTTTAAGTGTCGGGTTCACAGTAACCCCGAGCGGCGCTGCACGGAGATGGACCTGGGGAGAGGTCAGTCACACCGCAGCGCAACCGCTGCTGCGTTTTAGCGCAACTCCACACATTCTCACTGCCGCGTTTCTGCCATGCAGTCCACATATCTCCCTCTCCTCTTTATTCTTTGCATGTACTCCCCTCTCAAGCATCTGCTTTGTTTTACCAGAATAATGCCGCCTTTTATTCTGCTCTTAACAACCCTCAAGTTTTGTTTTTTTAGCTCTCAAAACAAAGGAGTCATGTCTGCAGAACTTCATAAATATTTTGATTAATATGATTTATGTTCCTACTAATATTTTTCAAGCATAAGAGCCAAGAAAGTCGGGATTTAGCGCTCCCTCCTCCTTATAAAGCCCCCGTCATGCTCTGTTCTTATGGTCAAGGCGCAGAGGGCGCACGCATGGCTTTAATATTTACTCTGCTCTCTGCCAATGTGTAACTAAAGCAAAACACAGCAGACAAGCAAAAACAGCCCCCGGGAAACACTTAGTAATATGTCAGAACTCTGGCCTTTGTGGAAATAACGCAGAAATGACTTAACTGCTATTCTCATTGTTTCTGAAACATTTGCTCAATAACGGCAGTAAAATATTACATCAGGAATAAAAAAAAAGGCACGCATACCGTGTTTCTCAGTTCGTCAGTTCGCTGTTAGTTTGATGACAGATCAGATTGCTCCAATATTTGTTAATATAGAACCACTTTTCATTGTAATTACAGTTGCGGGTGTTTTGAGGTCTTAACCAACTTTGCATTTCCAAATTTGCTGTAATTAATTGATATTCATTTTAGATTTAGGTCTTGACTTTGACTAGACCATGCTAACACTTGCATATGCTGTTCTAAATCAATCCTCGGAAACTGGGGCTATACATTTTGGGTCGTTTTCCTGCTGTTGGCCCACCAACAAGTTTTCAGTAGCCTCTAACAATTTTTCTTCTATTATTTTCATGTATTTAGCGCCTTTTTTTTTTGCATGAATCTAATAAAAAGGTGGAAGGTGAGCCACAGCTCTCGCTACATTTAGGCCAAAAAGGGTTAAAGTTTGGTTTCTAAACAAAAATAAAGAAAATCAAACAAAGAAAAAGAAAGCAGTAAGATAACAAATACGTTCTGGTACTTTTCAGTCTGTTTAACGCCCTCTGATGTTCTTCATTTGGAAGGAAGAAGTGAGAACGGCCGAAGCCCAAGATGAGAGTGATTCCTCAGAGTACATATTTCCTTCCTTTGTGGTTTGTCACTTCAGATCTCTTTGCTGGAGAGTTGTGGTGTGTCATTTATCTCTCCTCCTCACCACCCACTGCAGTTCAACTAGAAAACCACTTTGTGCAGCAGCAGCAGGTCAAAAGGTTCCCGATTACAGATACAGATGGTGAGCGGGGGGGGGGGGGGGGGAAAAATTTTTTTAATTTCCTGGGGAAAAAAGGAAAAAGTCTGCTGTTTGGTTTTGCTCTCCAAGTGAAACATGTTTGTGCTCTATCAGATCAACTCGAGATGAAAGACCACTTATCATTTCCTTGCTTTTGGAGATATTTAATTTCTGATGGCACAATCAAGTACTGAACCTCATGTTGTCCATTACCAGACCTACTATGGTGCGATATTTTTTTAAATCATGTTGCATGGGTTGGTCATGAACACATCTTTGAGGTCCGCTTCTGTTCGAAACAAGGACGAAGAGGACGATTGAGCTCAGTCTCATTCTGTGGTCTCCAAGAGCCAGAGCAATGAAAGTTTCAGACGCTTCCCTGCTCCATCACAGTTTAATCAGATGGTTGAATCACCTCTTTAGCGTGACATCAAGTTTATTTGTCACGCTGTTTGCTTGATTCAGGGGTGTTGAAGCAGCGGTTTAACTAAAAGCTGCAGGACTAGCTCTGGACGACTGGAGTCGGAGAGTCGGAGAGCAATCTGTGCTCAAGAACAGATTAATGCTCCATTTTTGTGGAAGTCTGTTGGGAATAATTGATTTGAAGGTAGAGCTAAAATCAGCAATACAAATTCTGATAAAGCTTTTTCTCTGCTTACACATGAATTTGTCTGTGGCTATAATATAGGAATTTATTTTCACAGGAAATGAAATCGAAGCACGTGTTTTCAGACCTTTGGTTTCAGCATTCTGCATATTGTAACACTTCTAACTAATTATTAAATATATGTTTCTTATTGGAGATACACTTGTCAGTATTTCTGAAGTAGGTTTTCAGTTCAGTGTCTCGTCAGTTCAGGACTGACTCAGTCGTGATCTGGGGATCACGTCCTTTCTGCTTATCTTCTGAATGCAGTTCTTCATGAGTTTTGTAGCCATTCTCACGCTTTAAAATGAATGACTTATCTGATGGGAATTGCATAATGGATAAAAATCTAAACATGTGAAGCGCCCACAGCACTTTCAACAGACTAGACAATATCTTAATTATGGGAATAGTTATTACTTTTAATGCTAAAACAAATCCTGAATACATAGGGTTTTTCAAGACTTAGGAATACAACGCATGTTATTCAACTAGGGATGGTTTTGCTTTGCAAATGTGTTTATATTTCTTCAACTTTTTCACGTTTGGTCACATTGCAACAACAGATTTCATGATATTTGATCATGAAATCAAATATCATAATATAATAGTTTTATGAGGGGCGAGTTTCTATCAGCTTTTCACATATTGAAATACTCTGTTCATCTTTTACGCACATCTGAACAGCTTTCCTCTCAATCCTGAAGAAAAGCATCCCCACAGAATGATGCTGCTACCACCATGTTTCACTGATGTTGTACGCGTTGTTATCCACGTACAGTGTTTGGTATATAAACCAAAATCATAAAGTTTGGTTTCATTTGATTTTCTAGCATTAAAATAATTATTTCCATCTGCATGACTGATTGCATTTTCTCTTCTCTCTCTCTCTCCTTCTACCAAAGACTGGATGGCAAAAGTCTTCTCTCTGCTGCGTTGGTCTCAGCCAACTCTTTTCCTCATGGGCAGTTTTGTTTAGAGAGACTTCAGTGTCCATTTTATTTGTTGTTTTTTGTCGGGGGGGTTTTGTGCTGTTTATTTATTTTGTATATTTAAAATGTTTTCCAGTTTCGGTGTTAAATATTCTTTAGAAATTAAAGTTAATTGAACTCTGAGAGGGCGTACCTGCATTATTGTACCATCACCATTATGTTACTTGGAAATGGTCTCAACATATGAACGACATTCAGCAAACTGGACTTTGTATCGGTCTCTTTCAGTGACTTTTTTCTTGCCACTCCTCCATAAATGCCAAATTAGTGGGGCATATGAGAAAAAGTTTTCTTATCAGCAGGTTTTCCCACCTGAGTGTTGGATATTTGCAGATCTATTCTGGGCCTCTTGATCGCTTCTGTGATTAATACTTGACCTGTCAGTTCAGGTGGATGATTATGTCCTGATAGATTGAACAGAGCTCTGTGGTGCTTAAAGCTTGTGGTGATGTTATATATATATTTTTTTTATCCTAGCTCTCCTGTTTGTGTGTTAATGTTCTCTAAAACCTCTGACACCTTCACAGAACAGCTGGTTTTATACTGATATTTTATTACACACAGGTGGTTGCACTGGGCTTATTTAGTGGAACAAGATATCTTAATTTGATTATTTGTAAAAGCAATCTTGCAAGCTTCCTTCCACTTCAGTATTGTAAATAATATGTCGCTGGTCTGTCACACAAGTCGCCAATTAAAACAATAATGTTTGTGTTTGTAATGTGATGAATCACAGAAAATGTGTCCATATTTTTTTGCAAGGTTGATCAGAAAGTCAAGCATTGCTGTGTTACGGTGAGTTTGACATCGTTGTTTATGGATTTGGCTGAAAGATTCGATGGAAACATCTGTGCAGAGCAGCATTAGTTCGGGTTTTTTTTATTATGATTGTCTCAAACTGTGAGTTGTGTAAAATCACTTCCACAATCAGAGTCGGCTTCTCCCTCCGTCCTGATGACTCAGCGTCTGAAAACTGCTCTCTTTGTCTTTCAGGAAACAAGCCCAGAGAGTCGTGCGGGAAGACGTGCCAAGGAGACAGGGATGACGAGTGGATGGGGGTCAGCCTGGCCCGCCAGGACAGAGCCAGCGGCAAAATACTGGTGGGCCGAAGTTTCTTCTTCTGCAGCGTATTTAATAGGAGCCATGTCTACTCGTAAAGCACAGACCAGATTATGCCCACATCATTGTTACAAATGTTTTACCCCGAACCGCACTGTTAAACCACAGCTGGCCCCAGCATTACTCCCTCGCTTTGGGTAAAAACGCCTCTCTTTCCATCCTCTCAAGCTCCGCCTGGCACAGATAATAACAGCGAAGGATTTAAAACAAGTTTTCTCTTTGCTTCCTTGTGTCGGGGAAGGTGGAATGATGCCTGGAAATGACTTTTACGTAATTTTTGCAAAAAAAAATTGTTTGGAGTGTTTTCATCAAATGGTTTGGATGAGGTCAGAGTGGCGTAGATCCTGGACAGGCTCGTTTGCACACAGATCTATGGTTGTCTGGCAGAGTTTGTTTAGGCCTCAGCCCCCACAGCGGAGGTCCCATGCAAGGGGCAGCCTTTCATTAAATATTAACCCCTGTCTCCTGCTAAAGGCAGTCAGTAGAAACGGGGGGTTCTGATCAGTACCGCCAATGTGGAAGCATTCCTGACAGGTGAATACTTTGGAAAACCTTGTTGCCGGCTGATTTGAACAGAAATCGAAGTCAAATCCTGTCAGAGACGGAGCTCAGCTTGCTTTTGATCTCCAGAGTCTCCATTGTTTGGTGCAGTTTACGGAGGAATGCTCTGGCTTCGAACCTTCGCTCCGCCAGCCTGTCAGTCAAAAACTCGACAGGTCTTGGACGTGGGAGCCGAGTTGTGTAACTGAAAAATCCCTTTTAGGCTCGCTCTCTCGCAGTTCTGACAGCATCGCGATGAAACAGAGGAGGGGGCTCTTTAAAAGCCACGTGTTGCCGTGCCTCCCCAAAAGCACAGACGTTTTCTCTTTTTTTTTTTTTTTTTTTTTAATCTTACCCAAGCAGACTCAGCAGAGAGAGAAAAAAAAAAAAAACGGCTGCTTGGCAGATGTGTACAGCGGTGATTTCATCCGGGCGAGCTTTCAGTAAAAGCTTTGTTTGTGACGATGGAGCTTTTTAAAACAGGAACATCGCAACCCTCATATTATTTGTCCCAAAAGTGAGCTGCGTTATCTCTGCTTTTACTAAAAAGAGGACAGAAATGCTACTTTTCCCCCCCACCGGTGAAGTCGTACTTTAAAAGTTTAAAGCAATGTTTCTCAACATTGCATCTTGTTTCCAGAGAGTCATCTGATGCTGTGTTTATGTCTGCAGGCTGCAGGGCTCTGGTGTTGCAGTCTGAATGACTGTGTGTGTGTGTGCGGGTGTGTGTGTGTGTGTGTGTGTGTGTGTGTGTGTGTGTGTGTGTGTGTTTCTGTGGGGAAGCGAGGGAGGGATGTTGGTTTCTCTTTATTGGGAGGGGGGAATTAAACGTACTTTGTCTGCACAGAGGTTTCCAGGACTGTCCCCGGGAGCCCACCATCGATCCCCAGGGGGACTAAGTCATTACCACATTTGTGCATGCGTGCAGTCAATTTCCAAAATCCAGACACGATTATCCCGTTTGGTTATGGAACTGTGGAATGTCTCATTTTGGAAAAAGAACAGCAAAATATTATTGCAGTTTTGCTCAATGTCACCCAACAAAACAAGCTCCCTATTCGGAGGTCGTTCTCTTGTCCTTTTGATCTGGTTCTTGTTCCTGCCTGTTTGACCTCATGGTTTCTCCGGTTTGCTGTTTTGCAATAAAAGCACAAATGTTGATGAGAAAATACATCTTGGCAAACGCAGATCTCGGTCTGCAGCAGAGATATTCACACCACAGACCATGGCTGTTACAGCATGGTCGGGGGCTTATGGACGGCCTTTAATTTCCCCTCCCTCTCATTGACGATCATCGGACGGCCGCAGAGACGCGTTGACTCCAGCTCAGCGAGGAGGAAGCTGCTGAGGCGATTAGCGCGGTGGAAGGAGGCCTGAAGTGCTCGTGTTGCTGCCGAATGAGGTTATCTCTGTTTCCACTCGCAGGCTTGCGCTCACCGCTGGAAAAACGTCTACTACGACTCGGAGCACATCCTCCCACACGGGTATTGCTCCATCATCCCCCCGACGCTGCAGGGAAGAACAATGCCGCTCATCCCTTGTTATGAAGGTACACAAAGCAGAGCTTCACAATATTTACAAGTGAAAATGGATGAAGATAAAATCTGAAAAGTGTGGTGCGCGTCAGCACCACTATGTTTGGTAATAGGGTCAAGTAAACTATCACAGAGCATCTGCAGATTAAATTGGATTACTTCTATATTAGGGTCTAGATTGACTTGACTAATTAGGTTTAAAGTAAACCTGACATATTATTTTAGGTACGATTTTTTTCTGCTTTTGTTATTAGAGCACTGTCTCAATAAGCATCTTTTAGCTTTTGTTTAATGTCTTCCAGCTCTTTCTTGTCGCTTGTTGTAACTGCAGTGAGTCAAGTCCACATAATCTGGGATGTGTGATTGAGAGGATTATATCTCTGCACTTGTTACATTCTGATGAACTTCTGCATCCTACTTACTTTCTCTATTACAGTAGCAAGTTAAACTCTCTACTAATCTATTTACAGTGCAATAAATAGATCAACACAAATTTATGTTGTGCGTTCTCCTTTTGGTTTTCTCTGTGCTGCATGTCTTTCAGGTTTATTAAGTGCCTCAGAAGCCTAACCATCAAGTAAATACTTCTAACCTGACACGAAATTAAGTCAGGGTCAGACTCAGTTCATAAATCTAAACTCTATTCTGGTTGTTATTAAGGAGTATAAGACAAAAATGGGTTGCATAAATATGTCACGTCACACTTTTTATATTTTATTTGTGAAAAAAAATCAGAAAACCGTGTATAATTTTTCTCAGTATGCTCTACTTTGTGTTGGTTTTCCATGTTAAATCTCAATAGAATACATCACTGTTTGTGGTTTGATTGTGACAAAATGGAGTATGAATGTTTTTACAAGACACTGACAGCTTGGACTGCCTAATAGAGATGTGTCAAGATAATTTTCATTTCAGGCCAAATCAAGATGTGCTAAAAAGTCCTGATAAAAATAATAAATAAAACTGAAGCTCTTTTAACGTTGTTGCAATTTGGCACTATGCAAATAACACATTTGATTTGAGCCGTTAAAAAATAATAATAGTAATAATCATGCAACCGTTATCTTGACGGTTTTATTTTTGTGGCCCTCTAGTTTCCAAATGGCCACATAAATGACGAAGGCGGACCAGATGTGGCCCGAGGGCCTCGCGTTTGACATGATTCTCTTTGAAAACTGGAACAAATTGCCTGGATAATTAAACATGCTAACTCTGTCTGTACATGGCTGCCGCCCACGTGCCTCTGAGATCTCCTGACCTCACTAACTTTTCTTGGGATACCTCAGGTCCCGCCTCGGCTCACTGTTATTCATCACAGTGCGTTATCTCAACGGCCAGCCTCAGCACCGGGGAGGCCGATCTCTCCCTCCAGCCTGTAATTGGTGTTCTGGCTGGAGCAGCTGGTGGGGAGTGAGCATCAATCTGTCTCCCCGCAGTCCAGAAACACTTTTGCTCTCTGAAACGCTTCTCGGCAAAGGTGCAACACAAGCAACGACTTCGGCTTGGTTTCCCAGAAGCTCTGTGAATTTGAAAAAGATTTTGATTATAATAAATCAAATCTATCTTCTCCCTGATTGTTCTTTTTTTACACATGTTGTAAAAAAAAAAAAAAAAAAAAAGAATGCCCACCCTAGAATAACTTGAATTAAGTTGTGCCAAAATGTTGCTTGTATAATTTCGTAGGTGATGTATTGAGATATAGATCAAATTCCGCTTCGCACCATAATTGTGCTCTCAGGTCAGAATTATACTTCCTTTCCTTCTTTTCACTGCCAGCAGTTTGACACGCAGAGCATGCAACTGTATTTACCACGCATTTTCCTTAAGTCCAAGCTCAATATTTTTGTAACCTAAGAGGAAAGCCCCCTTCTCTCCCCTCCCAAGTAAGAGGTCGTTTTGTTAAAAGCGAAGCTGCAGCCCTTCCTTCAGTCTGTTCTGTGCCGCTGGATTCCTCTTGGATTGGACTTTGACTAGCTCCATATGGAATGCAGGAGAAAAACAGCAGTAAGCGCTGGCTCGAGCAAACAGCAAAATAATTTGTGGTTTGTTTTTTCTTGCAGACTATAAGCAGAAGTATGGGGAAGAGCACGGCTCGTGCCAAGCTGGGATAGCGGGAGTTTTCACAGAGGTCAGTAGCAGTTCTTCTTCATCCTCATATTTAATCCCTTGTTTCTGCTCGTGTAATAGAAAGATGTCACACTGCCTCTGAAACGTCATCAGTCGGCTGTCTCTTTGATAAATCTGAAGTTTAAGATGGACTTTCCAGATAGAAACAGAACATCAAAGTGTCGGATTGTCATATGAAATGTGACCTTCATCTTAAATCACACTAAGAAATAGTTCAAATGAACCAAAAGTCAAACTTTTCTTAGTCAGACTTTAGTTTTATTTGTTAAATGTATACATCTAGTCTCTTCAGTTTAATATTCCAATTAGTAAAATGTTTCCTAAGGAGTCAGATCCACACATGAGTGTAAGTGTACCTCCTAATCGACAAACTAAAACCTAAGTTGTTTCACAATATGTGATAAGCAATGTTTGGTGACTTTACAGATAATTTATCATCACACGCTCAGTCTCAGTAAAGTTTAACAGATAAGGCGTCAGATTTATGCTTTATAATCTGTTTGAGGTATTTTCACTTAAAAATGAGCAAGACTCCTTCTTCAGGTCCTGTTTTATGGCTAACATCTTGATTTTCATCATCAAGTTATTTTGCTTCTCTCAAAGTGAAGTCTGAGTCAAACGAAATATCCTCTACCGGTCGAGAGCAACAACAGCAGCATTAAATGCTTCTTCTTTATCATCATCTTTTCACACACAGAAATGAAACAAATTCATCTGACTTATATTTGCCATGTCCAGCTCATTTAGTCTGGATTTGATTTTGGTCTCAATGTGCACATGGTTTTCACAAGGTGTCATTTTTAGTTACCGATTAAAGACCATGTGTTAGGTTTACAGTTTTGACATGAAAGTTCATTGCAGGTTAACTAGTTATTGCCTGGCGACTAAAACAGTGCCTCAAACACCACCAGAAAAAAAAAAAAACTAAACAAAACACAAGCAGAGCAGTGAAAAAGACAACAGCTGGTCTGATTAGCAAAATAAAAGTCCAGATTGATGTCAGATCCGCCTTTAGCTTTTGGTTAAAGTTAAAGATACAATAAACACCTGCAAAATTTAGCAATTATTTTCAAGTGTTTATTGTCGATAATGTTAGACCTTTTTGATCATTTAAATTGGTTAGTTAGTCAGGCTATCTGCTCTGATCGTTCAGTCTGCAGTTCGTAACCACCTGTACTTTCGGGGGCCGATCCTTTTATTTCCTCATGAACTAAAATATTAACATAAAGCTCAACTTGTATTTCTTTTAAGCTTGAAAAAAGTGCAAGAACAATCTTCAGGCTGCACAGCAACATGTGCAGTTCCATGATGCTGTCCAGAGCCAGAGAAAAGTCCAATCAAGTTGTCATTTCTCTAACGTCTCACTAAAACTACTTCAAATTCCAGGAAGAGTAGGACAGAAAATTTTTGTGGTTTCGAAGCCATAACTTTTTAAAACATTGTTATACTTTATTACTCTGAACTGTTCCATACATAATTCACAAAATAAACTCTGTTTGGTAATTAAATACTCTTCATAGCCCTCAGAAATGTAACATAGAATGGGTATTTGGACAGCTGATCTCTTTTAGTATTTTGAATTTTTAATTTACGCACCAGATTGCCCCTCGTGATCGTCCTTACTGTGTGTTTTTTTTCTTCTCAAAGGAGTCTTTTCATAGCAAAAACTTCAAGGCATCTTTATTCTTCCTGTGCTCTTTGTTGACTTTAACTTTGGTATTCCAAGGATAGTTCTGTTCACCTCCACGGTGAACAGAACGGGATCTTTTTTCACATTTGTTTAAGAAGTCAAATGATGTGGAAAATACGAATTCTCCAGTTGGATTTGCACGAGGGTTTATATCAAAGCCACAGACGCTGAGCTGATTAACTGCTGATAAGTGGTAGCTTATGTTTCCACGTGCAGCGACGGTAGGAAAGGCTGTGCCTGGTGTGCTTCCACGAGATAAATGCTTAAAAAAGCAGGACCATCCTCTGAAGCTTACATGACATCATCACAGGATGCAGAGAAGCCTTTTGTATACATCTGGTGTCAAAAGCATCTTTTCTGTTTGGCCAGTGAAATACAACAGTAAACAGAGAAATTAAGTTTTGAAAAGTTTTTTTTTAGAAAATACATCTACTGGCAAAATTAGGTTTACAGCTTGTATATGCAACTAGTTTAAAGTTGTTTGTTTTCCGTACAATCACATTAAAATACGTTCCTGATGTTAGCATGTGTGCCATGCGCTGTAAACTCTTTTCTATCTCCCAGGTTACCTTGACATTCAGTTTAGACCCACAGTAATGTGCTGTGGACTTTAGGTAACCTGAAAGTGTCCTCTGAGCAGAAATGACTTAGTGGGAGGTTTATTTAATAATGATGAAATACTGAGAAATACAAGTAACATAGGACTTCTTTTTTTTTTTTTTTTTTTTAATTTTTTTTTAAAATGTAAAGTAAGCAAAGTACTACAGTTAGCTGAAGGAAATGAAAAATATTAAGACTGTACGTGCAATGGGAGAAAAATTAAGAAAATAGATATAGGAGCAAACATGAGTTAAAAGTTAGTATGTTTGAGGTTTGGGGTTAGGGTTCTTATTTTTTGTGCTAAAAATAAGAATCTTAAATTTGTTGTGGGAGATGTTTTAAATCCCCTCTTGCGAAAGCTGCACAGAGACCCAGGCAAGAGACGTAGAAAAACAAAGATGGAAACTTGAGACATTATCGGGCCACCTTTTTTTTTTCCATGGTTGAAGACTGTCAGAGAGGATCTGGTAAACCATTTGAACCCCCCCCCCCCCTACCTTTGAAAGAATGTGAAGAATTGAAAGAAAAGGCATCCAACTGTTTGGGTTTTATCCTTGTCTGAACTTTTGCTCCGTGTGCCTGGTGGTGCCCAGATGTTTGACGCCGCAGCACAGGGACGGCATACTGCTGAGTAAGGTCCTGACTGTGTTGTTTAGTTTGTTTGTTCAAAGGAAGCGTTCCCGGCGGTAAATCCACATTCCCCGGTGTAACTGACAGGCCTAATAACCAAGGGATGCAGCATCTTTCCTGGAGTGTTTTTCATCAGAGGGAGGATGCCCAGCTCATTTCATGAGTTTCTCTTACTCCTTCATTCCATCAATTAACGGCTTCTCTTGGCACGTGATGTGTTTATAAGCAGATAGCACAAACCAGTCTGTGGTCACTGGTTAACCAGACATCCACCCGGCAGTGTTTTTCCTTTCCTTTCTCTGTCTTTATAGAAGGTCTCCGCAGTTACATGTATTTCCTGTTTCATGCTCAGGAGCTGGTGGTAATGGGGGCGCCGGGCTCGTACTACTGGACCGGGACGGTTAAGGTGTACAACATGACTTCTGACACCTTCTACAGCCCGAACAAAGACAGCATTGACTCACACAGATACAGCTACCTTGGTGAGAACCACATGCACAAAAGATTAAATGGCATTTTTAGCTTCCAGTAATGCTTTTGCATTGTTTTTTTGTTGTTGTTTTTTCAGGTGTATTGACTACTCAGCAAACCACTTCACCAACAGATGAATAATGTTTAAAAGTTAGAATTTGGTGCACAGATTAGAGTTTATCGTGTTTTGTTTTTGGTTATTCACATAGAATGAAAATTATAAAAACATGCTCAGATATATCTAGACCTCACTAATACTTGGATAATTGTCCCTGAGCAAGGTTTTATTATTAAAGCCACACCCTTTTCTACGTGGTTCTGGTTTTATTTTAGCCAGACATTTGCCCACTGTCCTGTCAGATGAGCTCATTTAAATGGATTTGTTTCCTGACACTGGACCTTGTCCGTAAGCACAATTCATATATTTTCAATAGACGCTTAATGTTCGTCTGTTTACCAATCTCTAAAACCAGTTTTCATTTGAGTTTGGAATTACACAAAACTGAGTCTACATGTTGTTATCATCTCTCTTCTGACAATTTAACTTTCCTCCAGAAGGTATTTGGGGTTTCCTCATGTATTGCAGCATCTTGTAGCTTGTGGCATTAACTTCCATCTAGCAAATGGTTAAAATCTGGTCATGATTGGGTGTTCCAGGTGGACTTTATTCAAACAAAAATCAAAACTAGTGAATGAATGAATAAATCAGGGTTATTTTGAATGCATTTTTATAATATTGAAGGCCTAAAAGTCGAGTCTGTGTGAGGTGCTGTTCCAAATTTAATCGAAAAAGTGGTCAAATGTTCCTCCAGAAAAATTGCAGAGCCCTGTGGATGGCTTCTTAAAGTGTGTAGTTTCACTGTGAGTTGCTGGTATTTAGCATGAACTCCTCACAGCTACAATACGATGATTAATTCTTTGTCTCTGTCTCCAGGCTATGCTGTGACTGCTGGGCACTTCTCCTCTCCTAATGCGATAGATGTAGCTGCCGGGGCACCACAGCACAACGGCGTTGGAAAGGTACGGACTTTACTTTACCACTTTTGTACTCTGGTCTCGTTTTGCTGATAAGCTAATTCTGTTTCACTCCTGGACAGGTTTACATTTTCAAACTTGAAGCTGGGTCCTTGGTGAAGAATTTTCAAGCCTCAGGGAAAATGGTATGTACCTAGATCTGTTTTAAAGGTTTCAGAACATCTTTGTGTATTCATTTGTGCATATTTTTTAAGTTGTACACTTGTTGTGTTACCCTGTTTTCTCACAGCAGAAACTATGTAAACACATTTGTTTATCTGCTTTAGGATCTTGTAACTGGCTCTTGAGATACAATGCAGACCCACTACTATAATTGCTTTGTTGTTAGAGCCACATTGTTTATGTCTGTGTTAGTGTTTAGGCAGAAACTCGCTGGCCACGAGCCAAATCTTGGGAGGTTTTTATACAGAGTTACAGCAAAAACCATGATCGCCGTAAAAGCTTTTGTTTTCAGATGATTGGTGTGTGATTTATAGAGATATAAAAGCAAAAGTTATAGAGAGTATGATGTGTTTCATTTATATGCACTGAGGAACTGCCTGTGATCTGACCCATTGCTCTGTGGCTCAACTTGGTTCCAGATGGGCTCTTACTTTGGCTCCTCATTGTGTGCAGTTGATCTGAACCAGGACGGCCTGTCGGACCTGCTGGTGGGGGCACCCATGCACAGCCAGCTCCGGGACGAGGGCCAAGTGTCTGTGTACCTCAGCAGGGGCAATGTGAGTGGGACATGGCTCAGCAGAAATGAACACGATACCGTCACTAACAAGCTGATCTCATTGGAACATGCCTCGTTTTTGCCTTTAATCCAAATGTTTGGATTTGCTTTTGTTCTTGCAGTGGGGTAGTTTAATTTTATTATGGGGTTTGGATAAGAGCGTGATCTACTTTGGTTGCTACATCTTTCAGGGGGTGATGGAGGAGAATGGAGTTTTGACTGGCGACAGTGCTTTCAATGCACACTTCGGAGAGTCCATTGCAGCGATTGGAGACATTGATGACGATGGTTATCAAGGTTTGTCCAAAGGGTTCATTAATCCTCCCATCCATCCAGTTAAATCCAATACAAAGGGAGGGAACTTGTTCTTTCGGTCACTACCCAGAGCTTATGACTGCAGATAAAGGTAGGAACGTAAATCAACTAGTACATCGAGAGCCTCACCTTCCAACCAAGAGAAAACATTGTACTCTTTTCTGGCTCTAGACCATGGTGTTGGTTTTGGAGGTTCTGACTTTCATCCCAGCTGCTTCACTTACACAATGCTGGAGATCAGGGCCTGACCCGATCCTGAGGCCACCAAAATGAATCCCCTCAACATCTAGGAATTTTGTCTATAAAGGTTATGAATAGAATTGGTGACCACCTTGATAGAGTCCAACTCTCACCAGAAACAAGCCAGACTTACTGAAACATAGACCAAACTCTGGCACCGGTCATGTATTTGGATGAAATAAACACAAAAATATGATCTACTGTGTCTTATAGAAGTACTTGTACTTCTACGAGAGCCTCTACTGATCTTTTTCACATTTTGTCATGTGGCAACCTCAAGCTTGATTGTATTTTATTGGTATTTTATTATTTACACTTAGCACCACTACAGGCTTTTTCATTGGCTTGTTCATATTATGCTCATTTTATAACTTTGAACTGTTGTCTTAGCTGCTGTAATCAGCTATTTTATTGGTGGACTCTTAAAGGTGACCTATTATGAACAGGTTAGGTTATGTTCATAAAGTTTTTTGCACAAAATCATTAGATTATCTGCTCGGTTTTACTTATTTTGAGTTCCTTTCACAATGAGTTTTTTTAGGCCCTCTTGCCACTTTAAATCCAAATAAGCTTCTGCTGGCCACGACCTCCAACTCAACATTTACACTAATACATAAAAATAGTTGCAAACAGATGCTCAATTATACAATGGTACACCTTTGAAAAGCAGAAGTGGAGCCTGCTACACAACCAACAAGAATACAGCAAGTGGTTTTAAAATTGTAAGTCAACAAAACGCTTGTCTTTTCCAGCAGCCACTGTCATTGCCAATGATTTTTTCATTTTTAATTTTTTTTGTAAAGTGCTTTGAGACAACATTTGCGGTGAATTGGTGCTACATAAACAAACTAAATTGAATTGAATTGTACAAACCAGTTGACCAAACATGCTGGAGCACTGGGACAATTGGGAAGTTTTTGAAATGTCTCTTTTTCCTGACACCAAAAAAACATGAACTCATTGCTAAACTCATTGGGATGATGTTGAAGCAATTGAGACCCAAATGAGAGTGAGCACAAAAACATGAAATGTGTGAATTTTGCATGATACGTTCCCTTTCATCTATTTTCCAACGATAATGAGGAAATGTAATTCTTTAGGAATGCAAAGCTGATAGAGATAGACCCAGAAAGTCTTGTAGCTGTCACTGCAGTAATAGATGATACTAAAACAACCAAGTGTCATTTTCCTTCCACTTCACAATTATTGAGTTGTTTTTGTTGGTCTACTACACAAAATCTCAATAAAACAGATGATGTTCATGGTAATCCTTTGACAAAAGTGACAACACTTCAAGTGGTGGGAATGCTTTTGTGAGACTCAACTATGTCTAATCTTCAGATCATCTTAAGTTGCTTTTAAAGGCCGTCCAAGAATTGCAACCCCTTGAATTCAACTCAGAGTGACATTACTCCGTAGTCAAGTTCATTATCACAGCATTGTTGGTTGGTATGTTAAGTAGGATATTTTGTCTAAATTCCCTCGAACGTTTTCAGTGCGCTGACTTTTCTCACCCTTTCTTACCCATGCAGATGCAAACCCAGTTCTCCGCTAACACTTAGCCACATACCGTTACGCTGTTTGTTTTCTTGGCACTTGCTCGGTTTGGCTACAAACGAACTCTGCTTGGCATCCATCGCTCGCTCACGGCTGGAAGCTTCTGCCTGGTTTCATCTCTGTGTGAGATACGCCTCGAGGCTTGCAGCCTGGCACCAGCGGGTGTGTTTGTGCGCAGCGAAAGATGGCAGCTGGGAATTATAACTCATCCTGTAACTCATCACTCTCACATTGTGGGAAAGAGCCAGATGTGCTTGTTGACTGACAGATAATTATTTACAACTTAACTGCTGCCATTTAATTTTAAAGAGCTACCGTAAAACCATTGCCAACAGGGTTTAATTTCGTCTCCATACACTGAATTAGCTATTGTGTAACGTCTCTTCTTCCATTTCTGCCTGGTACGCAGCAACAATTTGTATGGAAGTGTTTTGGTTTATAAGAGGAAGTCTAAATATGGACTTTCTACTAAAATAAGCTGATGAGAGCATTTCAGTGAATTTGCCAGAACTTAATAGCCTTGTTTCCACATTCTCAGGGGTCGCACAGGTTTTATAGTCCCTAAGAGTGCTTAATTGTCTATTACGAGTTTGACTTTTTTAGAGCTTGTTTCCCATGCACATGCCAGCTAAACGTAAACAGGGGGTTAATGAAATATTTTTACATTCACAAACACATGCCCCAATTAAAAGGGTAAACTTTTAACATAACTTCCTCCCTGTTTGTCTCCTCAGATGTTGCCATAGGAGCACCTAAAGAGGACGACTATGGTGGAGCCGTGTATATCTACCACGGAGACGCCACAGGAATCACGAGAAAATACTCAATGGTAAATGGATTTGATTCTCACATGATGTAATGTTAGCATCTAATCAGTTTTTTTTTTTTCTTGTTTCTACACTTATGTGTTTTTATGGCTTTAGTCATGCACACTTTGAACTATCCTGATTAGGACCATATGGCTGCCTTTGATTGCTTGTTAGTAGCTGAGTGATGAATGGTGACTTTGCAGGTGGTAGTTTAGCCTCAGGATTACATGTTAGACCCACACAGCTCCTGAAAAATGAGGAGAACTCATTCCTTTTGACCACATTTGGGAGGCTAAATGCATTTTTAAACCAAGATTTTTGTCTTTTTGTCCACTCTGTGCACCACTGCCTCCCTCCTAGAGGCAATGGTGTATTTTTATGTACTTTCAAGTCATAAGGTATAATCCTTTTTACTATTTCAGGGTCTTTGTTTTAAAAGAACCCCCCAAATTGCTTCTTAAAGTGCCTCTTCTGCCTCTTTTAATTACAAGAAAAATCTGGGTTACTAAAACTTTTCACCAAACCACTTACATGTCTTTTCCACCAACCTAACACAACTTGATTATTTAAAATTGTGCAGTGCTTCTCAAAACTATCAATGTCAAGATTATTCCCACATAAACATAAACTTTAATGTTTTTTTTTTATTTAATAGACTAAAACAAAGTAATGGATATTTGCTAAATTGTGGGGAAATAAAAAGCTGAACACTTTGGCATGCATTTGTTTGTTATGTATACCCCCAGGTTAAATGTATTCATCCAACTCCACTTTCAGTAAATTGATTACCTTTTTTATTTCGATGTCAGCATAAATTAATTCTCTAAAGATTTCGAATGCTTATTAGAGAGCCTTAAAACAGCCAACATAGTTCTCAAGGAGCTAAAGCGCTCTAGGGTAACTACTAGTTGATCCCTCACAAATCAGGCTTTTATGTAAAAGTGGTAAATGAAAGCCATGAAAAGTCTTATTTCCATTTTTTCCGATCCAGGTATATCACACAGTAAACATTTGAAAGAAGTTTCATTGGTCAGATGAGACCAAAATTGACCTTTACATGTTTCTCTGAGCACACCAAGTGAACTATATTCAAATACACACCGAATATTCATCATTGTTTGGAAAAATCATGTGTGTTGGTCATAAAATCCCAATAAAACACATGCACCTCTTCTGTTTATGAATACTTTTGCCTCTGTTGCAATCTTAGTTTCTTGTGCATTAATGTGGGAGCTTTCATTTCTGAAAAACCCACTGAAACATAAGAAGTGCAGTCTCTTTAAATATGTAGGTTCACATGTTGTTATTTAAAGGCTGGCATCATTTGTTTCAGAAACTATCTGGGCGCAGCGTCAGCCCCGGGCTACAGATGTTCGGCCAGTCCATCTCTGGTAAAGTGGACATGGATGGCAATGGATATGCAGGTACAGCTTCCCCATCCACAGATGCAAAAGCAAAAATGAAACAGATCACTTTCTTGTTTTCCTGCTGAACATTTTGTAGTTTCTTGGAAGCAACAATAGCATATTTCCACCCCGTGACTGACAGAAGCATGTTGTTTACTGCATTCCATTTCTGATAGACTGAGCCTGCATGACGTTGGAAGGCCTCGGTTTGTGCATTGTTTTAAAATTTGCAGGTGTAAGCGCCACTGATGTTGCATTAGCGTCATGTCTTCTTAATGGTTTTTCAAAATCTATTGTGTCTTTGCTGCAGATGTCACCATTGGAGCTTTCATGGCAGACAGTGTGGTTCTGCTGAGGTGAGTTCTCTACCTATGAAAGCCTAAATAGTGATTCTTTCTCTTCCTCACAGCGGTTTAAATGAAGGGTTTCTCCCACACGGTGTTTCTGTCTGGGTTTGTGTGGTCGCAGGTCACGGCCTGTCATTACAGTGGATGTCTCCATCTTCCTGCCCGTCTCCATCAACATCTCTGTGCCGCAGTGCCACGAAGGTCACCAGAACCTGAACTGCTTCAACATCACCGTCTGCATGCACTTCAGGGGGAGAGAGGTGCCTGGAGAAATAGGTGAATAATTCTGACGAGAGGGAAAAGATGGAACAAGTTTTAAAATGAGTTAAAAATGAGCTGATTATGATACGATGTTTATGTTAGATACAGCAGGCAACAAGAGGTTAAAGAAACCTAACCATCCATCCGTCCATCCATTCACCCACCCATCCAAGTTAAATCTGTAGTATGTAACTTTTATTTAAAAAAAAAAAATTGTTTTAAATTTTCTTGTTAAAACTGTCTCTATGTCGTGATATTAAGGCGCGAGACACATAATCTATGAAAAAAACGAGTTCTTCTGACTTCTCTCAGTGCTACCTAGAAACAACCAATCAGAGCCAGGGGGCAGGTGTTAGTGCTGTCAATCACCCCTCCATGTGGCGCTGCTCATCCTCTCCCTGATCTCCCTTGCTCTGTGCTACGCTGCAACTAACATAGATTGTCATAAATTCTCAGGCTAGTTAGCACAGCCACTGATGACACCAGATAAACGGTTTTCCTGTAACGGTAAGTTGTTTCTCCGCCATTAGCACATTTAGCAGCAAGCACATACGGTTGATTGAGAGCACTAAGACACTCATCCTGGCTCTGATTGGTTATTTTTGATTGGGAAAAAGTGTTTCTAACAAGGTTCTATCTGTGTGAAGTCTGTTTCATAAGGTGCAGCAGAAAGGGAAATTTGCCTTGAAAATCACTTCCTTTAAGACTAAGTTACTTGCCTATGGCTGACTTTGAGTTTGCCCAGTGTGTGTACCGATCAACCTTTTGCTTACATGTTCTTGGGTGTGCCTGATGACAGCTGAGACGCAGTCCTGTTCTAGTGTTTGGGTGTGGTCACTCACAGCCTCCCCCGAGGGGAGCAGCAGCCCTTTGGTTGCATAATGACACTGTCCTGGCTGGACAGAAGAAAGAAAGCCTGTCTGTTTACCCATCTGGCCGTCACCATGGAAAGTGAAGCACTGTGTGCTCGGTGACTCCCGGAGTGAAACCTTCCTGCACCTCCTTTGGAATGAGCTCATAGCATTCACTCCGTTGGATAACGGAAACAGAAAGCTTAGTTTGGTCCGAATTGGGTGTGTTTACTACCCCTCCCACTGCTTTACCAGTATGACACCCCCATGGGGAAATTACTGCAGAATGAGGCTTATTCATTCAGAGAAGCGGTTTCTAAAAGGCCAGAGGTCCATATATGGTTTTCCCAGAAACATTAGCAAAGTTTTACATCATCCTCATGACTTCAAACCTTCAAATAGATTTCATGTTGCTCCTCCCTGTATGCAAGGGATGGAAACAATAGCCTGCAAAAGTATAAAAAATAGCTCAAAATTGTAAAGCTGAAGGGAAATACCCTTAGATAAACTCTAGGGTGATGAAAAGTATTGAGTATTTTTAGAGAACAATAGTCAACAAACAGCATCATGAAGACCAAGGGACACTGCAGGCAGGTCAGGGATAAAGTCGTTGAGAAGTTTAAAGCATTACATTAAATATTCCACCTCATGAAAAATGGAAAGAGCATAGCACCACAACAAACCCCCCCAAAAATCACCTTCAATCTAAGCTGACAGCCTGAGCGAGGAAGCATGGTTACTTTGGAGAAGTTGCTCTAAAAAGTTTAGGCTGGAAAAAGCAGGAGAAGTACTGGCCTCGCACCTGCCAAATTTTGCTTTTATGGAATAGTCACAGAAAGGAAAGAATTGTTACAAGAAAGCCACAAAATTTCCTGTTTGCTGTTTGTAAGGGACACAGAAAACACGAGGAAAGCCACAAAAATATAAAATCTTGCCAAGTACTTTTGGTCTCGTTTCTGGTGCAAATATCTGTACACTTAAAATAGGACAAAACTAAATTACAAGTACATTTTCAGCAAAATACAGGAGCTTGTTGTAAGTATATAATGCTTTAATATTGATTTAAAAAGTATTAGTTTCACTACAGATTATTTCACTAAATGGGAAAATTTCTTGTTACACATTAAATAGTCTGTCAGTGGAGCTGGTATGTTTTTATAAATCAATATTAATGAATTATTTACTTCAAACAAGCTGAAAGGTTAGTTCTGTCTTAGTTAAACTGTACTAAGATATTTGAACTAGACTTAGTTTGGTGTTTTCACAGTTTCATTTTAGTGATTCATTTTTTGTGATGTGACAAGACGTGGAAGAGGATATAAATACTTTTATTTTCACTGTAAGAACATTTCAGTTCTGCTCCAGCAGCTGGAGAATCGCTGTTCTGAGCTATTTCTAATAAAAACTGTAACGTGGCTACAATTCATATCTTTACCTGCCGTGTTAATTAAAGAACTATGATAAACCGCTTTGAACAAACTGAAATATTGCTCCTGTTTTCATTTTGCGAGCAGCAGTCATCCTTACATTAAAGCTCTACATGATGGTTTGACCAAAAATGTTTCCGTCTCCCCCTATGACTCATTTTGTTTAATTTGCTTCCAATAAGCAATAATTTACTTTTTCCCATGTTCTGCTGGCAACGAGCAGAAAACCAAACCACTGCATATTTAAAGTGTTTCCCAGGACTGTCTGTATTCGACTGGCTATTTTTTTTTTTTTAAGCTAATGTTATGCGTGACTGTGCTTCTGCCGTTTCTCAGAGTTGTTGTACAACCTGACTGCTGATGTGGACAAGCGACAGAAAAGCCAGCCTTCCAGGATTTATTTCACTCACACTGGATCTCAGATCAGCCAAATGAACCAGCAGCTGAGCCTGGAAATCAACAGAGAGAAGTGCCAGCGCTACACCGCCTACGTTAAGGTACGCTTAGGTTGTGTTTCACCTTTACTCAGCAGATCGCTCACCTGCTTTTGCTTTACTTTACCCTGACAGCTCCACTGGAATTGAATTGGAATATGAGAGCATTTATTTAATTGAACAGGTTTTTTTTTTTTTTTTTGGATGGAGTTTTTAGAGCTGTTGTTTTATTTCCAGATGTTTTTTTGTGAGTGAAACAGGGGGGAAAACACACGCATAAAGTGGGAGTAACAGCATTACTCACGGTGTTTGGAGAATTTATTGCCGCATATAAGCAGTCATGTGCTGAGAAGCTATTTGTGTCGCCCTGCTGGGATGGGTTAAAGGTACCAGTCAGGAGCTTGATGATCCCTGAAACCATGCAGCTCAAGTGCGTGCCTGGAGAAACAGGAAACAGACCCTCCTTTGTCATTGCATAGTCCTGCTATTGTGTTTTTCTATGACTTAGTCTTGTGGCTACATGGAGAGTCTGCATCCTAAGGGCATCGTCCATGTATCAGCTCGTCCGGTACGAGGCCTGTAAATTTCACCGCCGTTTCTAATGGGGTTCTTCAGGCTCGTTCACTGTGGGAGGCAGAGCCCCCAGCTGAGCGGGGCTGTCATTACTGCTCTCTCATCTCATTCTTCAACCGTTCTGGCTGCTTACACCAGCTCCAGCTAAAGATGTGTATTCTGTGAGGTCATTCATGGTTTGTGTCCAAACCGAGATGTGCTGAATCTTAAAATCTGATATTTGTTTGGTATCTGATTTATTTGTTCATTTATTTATTTATTAGCTACTCATTTTCTTGGTTCTCTCCACGTTATTTCTTATTTTGAGGCACAGTGCTGAAACCTGAAACTAATGCTGCCAAGTTACTCAAGACATTGTTGCTATGTAACCATAAGTTACTCAACAGATTGTTGCTAGGTAACCAAAGAGTGAGTGAGTGAGTTGATACCACCTGCCTTGCTTAGCTGGTAGTGAGGGTTTGAGTAGCTTTTCCTTTGCCTACATTCCCCAGAATGCAGTGCGGTTCCAGATTGTGAAATTTAACGTATTTTCTAAATTGGATGTATTTTCTATTGATATTGATCAGGTGTTCATCACAGTACATAAGTATATATTGCTATTGATGTAGTACCCAACCCTACACATAAATAGAATCCAGTGCAACCAATGACTGTTAGAGACCAGAGGACTTTCTGCATGGAGTTTGAATGTTCTTCCACTGTCTATGTTGATTCCCTCTGAGTTCTTCCACTGGTCCTGAAACATTAATGTTAAGTTAAAATGTTTGGCTAAGCATGCCCTGAGGCGGAGGAGTGTGTGTGTCCTTGATTGTCTTGTTCCATTAATGTTTCCGTGTTCCCTTGTGTTAGACTGGCAAACGCTTGGTTTTCAAATTGTTGACTCTAGAGTGATGAATGCATGCCAATTTTCAATATTAATTTATTGTTTTTCTGCCACTTCTATGTTGGTTAAACATGTATAACCGGCATGGTAAGCCATGTTGGTTCATCATGTGATATCTCAATAAAATAAACTCATGTTTCCGATTGCATTAACAGAAAATGTGGAAAAATGTGCACAGGTGTGAATACTTTTGTGATCCACAGCAAACTTAGTTTTAACATTATATATACAACTGTAAGTGGTATCTTTCTCCACAAAGTAAGTCTCTCATTTCAACACTTAAACCAAATATCTTCAGGTTTGTGGGTGGCCAAGCAAAGTATGGCTGAGTAATCGCTTGAAGCTGCCACATATCTGTGGCATCTCTCTCACTGTGTGAGATAAACACACTTCTCCTTTAAAGAGCAGCCCCTCAGGACGCATATTACTCTTGGGATGGACTTCATTTTGCTTTTCTTTTTGGTTAGTTTAGGCTCTAAAGTTGCCTGATGAAATAGAGTCTGATGCTGGTAATGAAAAGCAGGGCTACTCATACCTTAAAAACAGCTTCAGCCCTTTCCAGAGGCGCAGGTAGGAAGATTTTATTACGCCTAAGAAGTGCAAAGCTAAGTGTTTCCTCCTGTTTGTCAGGCTTTATGCTAAACTTCATCAGGCACCTGCCTTATATGGAGGCTGAGTGGTTTAGATTTTTTTGTGTACCTGGAGAAGAAAGCAGATAAGAGCATCCTCAGGAATGTTAAGCTATTTCAACTGATATTTAGATTTGTAGATGATAAATCCTCATTAGTTGTGAAATCTGAAGTAGTTTTGACATGATTTGCTGGAGCAATGGAGCATGAATTTAGGATACAGTTTTTTTATGCTAGATTGTCCACTGATTCTACCAAAGCTGCAAAACACAGACATAACAACAGACATAACACAAACTGTGAAACCACAGAAAGCTGAAGGTGTGGTACCAAGATTGCAACTTTAACCAACTATTTACACCATAAATGTGCACAAACAAGACCAAAAATTATGTCTCAGCACGATCATTTTCTTGACATGAATTTTTCTGTCTTTAAACTGTATGGGTTTAGTCCTAATCTTTAAATGAAAGCTAAAAATTCACCATAATCACAGATGATCCGGCGCTGCTCTGAAAGACGGTCCAGTATCATCTGCCTCCTTCTCACTCCGGCCCTCATGAGCCAGTCCTGCCATTCCTCAGAAGAGTTATGCTAATGGAAACCAGCTGGTAGCCGGACTGCATCCTCCAGGATTGGGGCAGGGGGATCGCGCACCCACCTCATCCTGTTCTCAAACAAAAACATACACGAAACTCGCTAGGCTGAGCCTGCCGTTCTCAGCAGGGTGCTCAGCTGCTGTTGTGTCAACTGTAACAGTACGCTGGCGCCGCCGATGGAAAACTCACGTCAGGGTTGATTGCTCGAGCGCTGATATGTGAGGAACGCTGCTGGGTCAACCGTCAGCTCTTCTGTCCATTCGGCCACCCGTACCTTTATATTACCTGTAAAGATAATAATACAGGATTTTTGAAGAAGAAAATATGAATGAATATTAATGAAGTAGAGTCTGAAGCTTTTCTACATTTTTAAACAAAGTAAAAACAACAACTTATTCTCTGGTCTATGACTATATATAGTAGTATTTTAGCTGCTTTGTCAGCAACATTCCAACCTTCTATAAAGATGTATCACTACTAAAGAAAAGGTGAAAAGGTTAATTACCCTAAAGATGGCCGCTCACACTGAGAGACCTGAAGGTTTCTTCTTGTTAAAAGTGAGGTTTTTTTTCTTTTCACTGTCGCCACATACTTGCAGAGGAGGAAAGATTTTAGCAAAGATCAACTGGATTTCCTTTAATCTAATTATTTTAATTTTATCAATTAGCATTATAAGTCAAAACTATCAGCACTTACAATTGAATATTGCAATATATGGTCCAGTTTATTTTCTATATATAATTTCAATTTGTTTGTCTTGTGATAAATAAGTAAAACCTTAAAGATGATCCAATAAAATAAAAAAAAGTAATGTCTCATTTGAAATGCTTTAAATATATTTACTTTATAGATATTATAGGGGGTGACTTTAGGTGCTGCATCAGTGATCCTTTTTCTTTACTTAAATAAAAAGTTGTTTTTTTCAAACTGAGATTATGCTACTTTTATTTAAAATTAATCATCTTTTAGGCAGTGTTGTGGTACTCGAAGTTGGTCTTGGTCT
>NW_015113212.1:82567-89050 GCF_001443285.1 Poecilia latipinna
TTTTAAAAGAGCCTTAAAATGTATGTATTGTATTAATGTCTGCATACAGATGCATGTTTGCATCTATTGATGCTTCAGCTGAGGATGAACTGAAGTTTGATCTCTGATTCAGCCGAATGTTTTTGGAAAATTATGGTTTTGTTTATTATTATTGTTTTGGTTTTCTGTGTTTAATGTTGATAATTTACCAAAATAAAGTGAACTAAACTGATGTTGACATTTTTGCATGAATTAGATTAAACATTGAAAAACATTTCTACGTTATTTTGTGAATATTTATTGCATTTAGTTTTTATTTAATCTGTTTTACTTTAGAAAAGTATTCACACCCCTGGAACTTTTGCACATTTTGTCTCATTATAACCATAAACATAAAAATATTTCATAGGGCAGGTTTCGCCCAGTAAACCTGCCAGCCTGGCGGTCCGCCATGTTTTTATATTTAAAGATGTTGACAGGAAAAGTAAAAATATTACTAATTATATGTTGCAGGAAAACATTACCAGTGAAATGCCACATAAACCCACAGCTAGTCTTAAAAACATCAAATCAAAATTAAAATGAATATCAGTTATTTGCACTTCTGTTTAATCCAAATTAAGTCAGCGGCTCCATCGGGCCCCCAGGGCTTCAGGGGCCATAAATGCTGATATTCTAACACAGATTCATAAATGTAACATTTATTTATTGAGATGATCAATGCTGCTGAATTTGGTTTAATGCTTTCAGCTTAAATTAAAAGATTTTAAACTGTTTAACATTTAAATGTAAGATTTTAAGGAGCTGGTAGGTTTACTTTGTAAAAGTTCAAAGAACAATATTCACAGTTAGATTGTTTTGTTACCATAGCAACAATCTGATGTTGTGAGTTTAATCTTTGAGTTTGAGGTGTTTGCCCAAAAATACAAATTAGTAAACTGGATTATAACTGATTGTTTTTAGTTTGGCCAGTTAAACTCCTCCTCCTCTCCCAGATTAAATCCAACACAGAAGCTGTTAGAGGTGCTGATGGGGCCCCTCAGTCAGATTCTGCCCCAGGCCTCATGCAGCCTTGGACCGGCCCTGCAGGATGAGTTAAACCTGCTGCACTGAGCAACAAACAGGAGATTTAATTCAATGCTGCTAATGTGGCTTTAGCAGCTCTGACATTTCATGTCTGTTGAGTTTTAATAAGAATCTCAGAAACTGTTTTGGTTGCTGGAGTTTATGGGACGAGAGTTTCAGATCTCTGCTCGGCCGCACGCATCAACTCTGGCTACGTGGACAAAGCATTTGGTGTGGGTTGGTGCATCGTGTAACCAGAAAAATAAGAATAATATAAAACCAGCGTAATGTGTGACATCGAGGAGAGGCTAAAGCTCCTCACCTGCACCTGCATGATGAGGTTAGCGCTGGTTCGTTAGCCGCTAACGCTCCGACCAACCAGGAACACAGACATGAACTTTACAGGGCAGACAGCGCCACACGCTGGGCAGCGTGTTGAGATGGAAACGCCGCATAATTCTTTGTTCACAAATATAAATCACTCACCGCTCCTCAACTCCTCTGAAAGAAAGACTACAAGTTATTCCTGTGGTTCACACAGAGCCGCACAACCAGAGCTAACAGGGTTCGTTTTAAACTCTTTCCTCGATGTGGAGTTCTCCCAAGAAAAATAACTACCCACACTGGGTTGGTGTAAATATCCATGCAGGTCAGCCTGAGTCCAGTTTGAGTGACAGGAGGAGCGCGATCTGCGCTGAGGTAAACTTGATAAAGCAGTGGCAGCGTGCAGAGCGCCAGCTGTGATTGGTCCGCGCTCCGGCTTTAAATGCATAAACTAAAAAACCTTTTAGAAATAAATCTGCTCCGTGAGTGAAACGCTCAGAACAGAGACACTTTCAATCCAGCTTAAAGATTTATCTATTGACAAAAAAAAAAAAAAAGTTTTTTTTTTTCAAATTATTAATTTTTCTAACAGTAAAAACACGTGATGCTTAGCCTGTCGGCAGTGTTGTGGTACTCGAAGTTGGTCTTGGTCTCGAGACCGGTCTTAAGACCATTTTTTGATGGTCTCGGTCTTGGGCTCTGAGGACTCGGCATTTTATTTTAAGATCAGTTGAGACCGCAACTGTGAAAATATCACTCAACGTACAGCATACTGTCCACTTTATTTGTTAGCATCTTTGTTTTCAGTGGATGCAAAACGCACCGATTAAAATCCAAGCAACTATGTGTTTCTTCCCCCACCCCTCACCTTTCACTCGCGCGCGGCGCTCCAGGACATGCGCAGTGGTTTTCTCTCAGCGGCAGAAAATGTTTGTCTAATCGTTAGTAATATAATAGCGCTGCATAAATAGTAAGAAATCCGATGGCCACAGCTAAACTCAGCAGCGCTTAGCTTTCACAGACGGTGGGGACAACGTCTAACTTTTTTCGTCACTTAGAAAAGTAGCTCAAAGAAGGTAAGATCCGTTAACATGATGCTAGCAAAGCTAGCTGTACAGAGACACATAAGCATTGTGATGAAAAATGTTATCACTCACTGTGCTGAATTATTGTGCGGAGGTGTTAACTGACTTGTCGCATATATGGGACAACGCTATGTCCAAAAATCTGCAATTTAGTGATGTGACATTCAGAAACAGTCGATTCTTCTCCACGGCTCTTTACTTATTAGATAGGACTGGAGTGTCACTCACTGAGAGCCGTTGTTCTATCAGATAGCCATACGCTGTCAGGTTAGCATACATGCATTAAGAAATCCGACCGTCAGAGGAGTTGTCAGTTCACCATACGCAGCAAGTTATGATGAACATAAGTCATTAAATTGTTTTCAATGATAACTATATTGATCTACATGTGTTGTCATGGTTTCAAAGTGTATTTAAAGCAGAGTCTAGCTGCAGCTGCAGTCAGCTACAACACACGCCCGTGTAAAACTCATTAACCGCTAAGTCAGGACGCCATACAACTGTTAATAACAAAGTGTATGACGATCTACGTCATGATTCTGTGTTGCTGATTAAATGAAATCTTATGGTAATGACGTGTCTGACAGATATAGCCGGTGTTCTATCACATAGGCATACGCTGTCAGAATAGCATACATGCAGTGAGTACCATGCCAGCGCATGCGCATTAAGTCTGACCGTCTGTGTAGTTGTCAGTATACGCAACAAGTTATGACGAAAATAAGTAATTAAATTGTTTATAATATGACATAATGTGATAACTAGATAGATATACATGCGTTGTCATGGTTTCAAAGTGTGTTTGAAGCAGGTCTTGCTGCAGCTGGATGCCATACAACTGTTAATAACCAAGTGTATGATGATCTACGTCATGATTCTTTCTATGTTGCTGATTAAATAAAATCATATGGTAATGACAGCGTATGCATGTCTCAGCTAAGCATACGACTATCTGACAACGTATGCTGATCTGACAGAACACCCGTTCTTTGTTCTTGTAATGCTCTGTGTACACTGCATCATTATTTAATTTAATTATGTACGTTATTTAAATTAAATAACTAAAACACAAGAACGAAAGAGCACGCAGAGCATGCACATTGCTCTTTGTTTTTGTTCAAAGTGGCAGCTGTAATGTCTGCCATGGTGTCAGACTGCCTGGCTTCATGTACTGGGATAGAGATTGAAAACAGTCACGATGAGCGCCTTCTGTTTGGTTACTTCTTGCTTGTTGCTCCTTGGTCAGTGTTCGTAGTTGTGCGTTATTTACCGTCAGGGCATTGCCTCAATTGCTATGTTAAATGGTGCAAACAGTGGTGGTTTCTTACATGAGCAATATGGGCAAATGCCCAGGGCATTATGTTTTTAGGGATGGCACGAGACCATCATACGTTGTAGCACAGAAATTGAATATTTAATATTGGTAAAATGTATTAAGTATTTAATATCTAGGTGTTCTTATGGGAATATGGATCTTTCAGATTATTTTAAAAAGCAATTTTGATGATATTTTACATTTTATTGTGTCATGTAGCTGTAGCTGGTCTTGGTCTTGACTCGGTCTCGGGTTAGGTGGTCTTGAACACAACACTGCCTGGCGGGGTGCCTAGCAAAACATGGAGGGCCGCCAGGCTTATGATACACTGAGGGAAACTCTGTAGGAATTTAATGTGAAAGAAAAACATAAAGTGGGATATAATTATGAAATTCAAAGAAAATGAAACCTGATTCAACACAATGTTTACAAATAAACTGAAAAGTGCGGTGTGTAAATGTATTCAGCCCCCTTTTCTCTGAGTTCAACCAGTTGCCTTCAGAAATTGCCTGATGGTTGGTAATGATTTGCTGAGTCCAGCTGTGTGTAATCTAATCTAATCTAATCTAATCCCAGTATTATTCCAGCTGCCATGTGATGCCCCAGAGGTTTAGAGATGATCTGGAGCAAACAGCATCATGGTGGAGCAGCAGAGCGCTCGGGGAGTTTACAGCAGGCTGAGGCTTTGAACGTCTCACCGTCCAATCAGAACCCAGAGTCTGGCCCAATGGAACCAAGACACGGCCAAGTCAAAGCCCAGCTGAATCTCCAGGCTGAACAAGGAGAGCTTTGATCAGAAATCAGCCAAGATGGAGACCAAGAGATCCACAGCAATGAGGGCAACTGTCAGGCAACCATTGGTCATCACTGCACGGATCTTTGTGGAAGAGCAGCAAGAAGAAAGGCATTGAAAAGGAAACCATCAGAAGTCCCACTAGCTGTTAGCCACTAGCTGTTAGTAGTTAGCCATGATGGACACAGCAAATATGAGGAAGAAGGAGCTTTGGTCAGATCAGAACTAAACTGAACTTTTTGATCCAAATGCAAAATGCTGTGAGAATTATCACTGACATGACTGAACACACCATCACACTGGTGGTGGAAGCATCATGCTTCTCTTCTGCAGGGAGGACGGTCAGAGTTGATGTGAAGATGGATGGAGGCAAATAACGAGCAGATATTCTTCCCTCATTGCTCAAGTCTAAAGGCTATTGCTGAGTCAGTAAACTTGCTGTATTTTGATTGGATGAATTTTGTGGCTTCTCTCAGCCCCTCCACAAAGCAGCACGTTTCTGTTTTCACCCTCCAGGACACAGCACTGTTAAAGGAGCGGGTCGAGGGCCAGAGAGGCCAGTCAGGGGCCAGTCAGGGGCCGACTGTTTAGCCCAAACCAAAAAGCAACAGACCTCAGAGCCAAACACACCTACATACACACACACACACACGCGCGCGCAGCAAACGACAGCGCATCTTTCACCAGAAGTGACTCTGGTTTGATGACCTGTTGCCATGGAAACGGCAGCTCGGCTGAAGCTAAAGACACGCCGCTCTCCCAGGAGTCGGAGATGAACTCACGCTCAGTGCAGTAGTTTCCCTCCCAGCCCTCCAGGCAGCGACGCTGGCCCTGGGCATCGCAGCGGTAATGGCCGAAGTCGTCGGTGCGCGGCCGGCACAGGGTGGAGCAGTCGTCGCCGTGGTAATTCTCCATGCACACCACCCGGTAGGAGAAGCTCAGCTCGCTCTGGTCGTCCTGGTGGAGCTGCTGCGACCACTCCTCCCCGACCGCCTGGCTGCCGAGGCGGGATGCCCGGCTCAGCAGCCACGGCTGGTCGCCTGGGCAACAAGCAGATAGAAACATGGCAGAGTCACGATCACCTGGGGTCAGCCTCCTCCAACTGCTTCAACTCAGGGAAACTACAACGGCTTTCCAAAGAAAAACTTTCCCAGCATCCTCTGCTGTATCTGCAGGCCAGATGTTTTGCTAATCTAACTGGGAAGATTAAAGTTTAACCAAAACTTACTAAAAACTTTCAGAATCGATAAAAACAGAAGATAAATCTACATGATTTATTTGATCATTGTATCTGAATCCCTAATAATTAGAACCTTCTTTCTTTAAAAAAATGATCAAAGCCCAAATAAAAGTGTAGACAGTGGGACGATGTGATGCTGATTGATGTAAACATGTTTTCTGTCGCCCCCTGGCGGTCAGGCCGCGGCGCTGCAGCCGCCGCAGCTTGTTTACCTGTGGACTTTACACCTGAGGAGTCTGCGGTCCAAACCTCCAGGATCAGCGAGAAGGAGCCCTGCGGCGAAACAATCATCAATAATCAATAGTCCGTCAGTGACGTGCTGACGTCACAAGACTCGTTTTCACAGTTTTCTAGAAACATTTTCAAATCATTTCTATTCTCGATTCAGACAGAACTGTTCACATAATCGGAACCGGTCCGGTTCCGGTCACTCACCGGCCACTTGAAGGAGACGTTCACCTTCATGGGCGCGCTCCTTGAGATGGAACCGGGGTCCGCGGGGAGCGCGGCGCTGCTCGCGTTCCCGTACGTGCACGGCGGCCCCGGGCTGATGACGCTCTGCGAATGTTTGAGGCACATGCGGAAAAAGATGCGGCAGTCCCGGTTCTGGTCGCAGATGCTGCGGGAGCTGCTGAAGGTCTGGACCTTCAGCTCGAACACGGCCTTGGTGGACAGAACCTGG
>NW_015113212.1:89894-116240 GCF_001443285.1 Poecilia latipinna
TTAGGTGGTCTTTAACACAACACTGCTTTTAGGTATTTTTTATATCTAAGGGGATCAATAATTACAAAGTGTACATGGATAGTTTGAGTGACTCAAAACAAGTTTTCAGGATCTCACCTAATAATTGTTGAAAAGATTTTGTTGGGGTTCTTTTCAGTCCATTGTCTTTAACCAGTCGATTTTCAGACACAACCACCTCCACAAAGTATATGCAGTTAGCAAACACTGTGTGCTGATCCATGATAGGCTCCCAGAGGTTAGTTCATCAGATTAAAGCAGCCTATCAGAGAGGTGTGCTGCAAAGGAACAGGATAAAACACCTTTTTTTCAGTTGGGGAATGAAAATGACCAGTAAAAGATAAGAATGAGTTTGTTTAGCCAATTATCAGACATTATTTCTCTAGAAAAGTATCTAGCGTAAAGTACCAGAACTATGTTTAACAGCCAGAACCCAAACTTCATGAGTCAAAGTTGTGTGCATGCAGTAGACATGCTCATTTTACCTGAAATGATGCAAAGTGCTGGATCTGCCGGTCAGTAAATCATGCTGAGAAGTCCAGGGCAGGACCAGACTTACTCAGAGCGTAGCTAATCCATTTAGCGTCCAACATTTCTCAGGAGTCATTCTTCCTAATACACCAGTCTTTCATGTTGATCACTTTAAATATGTTTTCTTTGGCAATGGCTAACAGCATACTAGCCCTCCAGATGGCCTTTGTTTGGTTATTTTTAGCTGGATAAACTACATGCAGACTTTCACTGAGGATGTAAAAAAAAAACAGTCAAGGAATATGAGATGTTCAGATAGCCAGAAGTGTTGTTCATGAGATGAAGAAAATAATAATTTAAAAGCAAATCCCTGGATTTAGGGGGGATTTTTGTTGTTTGAAGTGTGGTTAGTCATTTTGTTCTGTTGGCTTGTTATAAGTTTCAGGTATTGTCTTGTTTTATTGAGGCAGACAAAGTCCATCGTAGGAAAATAGTTTGAATGTTTGTTGCATGAATAGTATTAAAATGGAAACTGGGGCTGAAAACCTTAATCACATAATGTGTATGAGACATGCCTCTAACATTTGGCAGAGGAGAGAAGTTCCCAGAAATTGTTAATTAAGTTAAACATTTTATTTTCCCTTTGGAATTAATAAAGCATTTTTGAATTCAATGTAACTAAACACAAGGTAATTCCGCGTTGTAATTTTTATGACGTTATCTTCAGAGAAAGTTTGATCGACTCATCAGAATGTGTAAGTTGTTAGAATAGCTTGTGCACAGCTGTTTTACAGAATTTTAGGTCCATATCTTGAGCAGGCATTTGCGAGAGCTGCGTTATGCTTTCGAAAAGGTGAACTAACATTAGGCTCTAAAATATTTTGCTGTACAGAGTGGTGCTCATTTCATTCATTGGATTCTTTGGCTGCAAAACAAGTCCAAATCATCAGCTCTCTGCCACAGTACTTCACTGTTGGGATAAGTTATCTCTACTTTTACATTTCTTTATGTAATGTTTGCAAACCTAAGCGGAATGTGGAAAGACTGAAACCACCCCCTGATTCAGTAGCTTGTAGAGCCTTTTTAATTGTATAAAGATACAGTAATTGCCATATGTGTTTCGTTATCTTGTACGGCTTTGGAGGAGGTTTGGCTTGCTCTTCGCTACATGTGGCTTGCTTCGGCTTATCAATGTTTGTGAGTCGTCATTTATGCTGAGCTCTTAAGATTCCTCTGCAGCATTTTTATCAGTTTTTGGCTGCAAACCAACCCCATATATGCTCTAGACATTCGCAATGAAGTGTCTATGTTTTAAATAGCACTTCCTAAACAAGTTTAGTTTTTGTTTTTTGTCATTGTTGTGTACATATGCATAAAATAAGCCCTTTAGAGACAGAGATGTAGCTCTTTTCTGAGCCTCTAAATTACCATGATCTTAATTTCCATATCTGGCTCTTTTTCTTAATTAAAATTTTTCTGTACAATGAGGAACTTCAAACTGTTTAAACATAACATGATAATTAATGAGCCACAGATGCTTCTCTTAGATCTTTGGTAACAACCATTTCTTTTAGCCGTATTGTGTTAAAACACCCCCAAATAGTTCAGACTTGCAAAAAATGTCATGTCATGTATTGACGTAATTTTTAAATCTGAAATCATTTTGAGCTTTTGTGAAGAGAAACAGAGCAGCAGACAGATATTTACCTTTAATACTGACTGTAATGGAATTAGCTGGCAGCAAGCTGAATGAATTTAGAAAAGTATTCAGTTTATGCTCTATATTTAACTTTCCCGTGCATGCGAGCTCCGCTGCATGTCGAGTGCAGGGCATGCATGCGCGCAGATTTAAAGTGTAACAGGTGTTATGTCAACATTACATTGTGATATATATTTAACTACAACCTGCAAAGCATTCATAATTCCTTGAGTCAGGTAGTGCTTGGTTTCAGACTGACTGCAATCACTTGGTCTTGATTTACTGCTCGTCTTCGCAAATAGCTTGTAAGCAGTGCTTTGTTAAATGTTCTGCTCTTTGTTCGTGTTTGCGTCTCTGATTGTTCATCCATCATCATGTGTGTTCTTACTCCAGTAGACCCATTACGGCCAAGCCCACGTGAGCCTTGAACTCCTGCCAGGGGCCTGCTCCATTTGTGGTCAGGAGAAGTTTTAGCGCCGCACTATAGACGCATCGTAGCCTAGGAGGAGTTAAAATAAGCAGTCGGAGCCCTGCCTCTAACAGTTGTCTGTTTTATTTAGCTGGAAAGGCATCCTACCCCACTTTCCACTGACCTACATTACACACAGTGTCCAGCATGCATATCTCATGTCCTCCTAACATTTGTTATGGCACTACTGGAGTACTTAAAAGTCCAGTAAACCTTGTTTGAATGACCGCGGCTGCTCCAGAGGCCTCGGTGGGGATGGGATGTCCTTTCTGCTCCCATACAGATGAAAATCTTTTCTGCAGCTTAGTGCATGAGATTTTTAAAAAAGCAGAGGTAGTAGTTCATTTATATTCTGTGAAATAAAATTCACCTTTAAAATAACCCTAAGTCTATTTACTTAGAGACTTTTGATTATTTGTTGGTAATATAAACTATAGGACTTTGAAGCAAAGAGAACAGCCCCAGCTACCTGTTTCAGTGAATTTTTATTAATGATTCAGATTCTGTTTTAGAGTTTTGTGCAGAATAATAGTATTAAAGGATGTGAAATTTAACTTTAGAAGATCCGTGGCGTCATGTACAAACCTTTGTATGGACTTTACATTGAGCGTTTACCTTTATTTCAGACTTATTTTATGTGTTTATTCACATAACTACAGTGAACACTGAGCCATTTAGGGGCTTGGTTGCCTGAAACTGCAGTTTAACCAGCAAAAAATAACAAATAACTTCTTTAATAATTTCTGAATTACTATTTCTTGAAGACAATGTGATGCAGCTGTTTTCTTTGACAATACAAAGACACACATGACAAAAATGTCCCTCCACTGTGTTTTACACACATTTATGTGCAATTTAGAGTGCCCAATTGATCCAAACCAAAGACAATCCACATGTCAAAAGGGAGAACATAAAAAAAACTCCATGCAGAAAGGAAGCAGCTTGGACTCAAATTCAGCAACTTCTCTGTGCAAGGCAATATTGCTACCAAGTAGAGCAACGTGCTGCCGACCTCTGTGAATTAATACTAGAACAAATAAATGTAATTTACCCCCAAAGCCACCCAATCTGCCCAATCTGCTATTGGATTCAGTTTCCAACTACGTTGGGAAGTGCAATGAATGAATCAACAGATCACAACAATGTTGGTTAGTTGCACTCGCACCTTATGTGAAACTTGTACGTTTATTGAATAAATTAATAAACATATAAGGAAGTACCATATAAGAAACGGCTCAGAGCTTTAGAGAGGCTCATAGCTCTGAAGTTGGAGTGGGTTTGCACACTGTTTCATTCTCAGCTACTCAGCAGAGACAACTCAACGTTTGTCCGGAAAAGAACATAAAACACGTTTTTGTGCACATAGCCAGCCTGTTCACGAGGCTCCTGGACTCCTGCACGTTTCTGTGGTTTGACAGATCACTGTATTGTATTTGACCTGCGTTCTCACAATAAAATCAACAAACCCACTCATCAAAGTAAGCTGAAGTGAATGTGGAATATCAGCTACACTCACCGTTTGACCCCAGTCTGCAGTCTGCAGACAAACAGGAAACTCAGGAGAGAAACGTAAAGGAGGACTTCCTGTCGCCGCTTCCCAAACGCTCTCCAGCGGCACCAAAACGTCACAGAGCCTCTGCACTTTTTTGACATCCCTGAGCGACGGTCACACTGCTCTTTTTGTTTTCATCTCTAACTCAAAAACGTGCAATTCCCTTGACGCTACCCCTCTGCCCCCTTGTTTCATTCAGCTCAGGCCAAGAGAGCCAACCCAGTGAAAGTATATAACAGAAAGGTAATCAAATCCAGCTGTCCTCTGTTTCACATGGCAGCAAGTCAAGCAACTCTTCATGAAGAATGGATTGAAAAATGTGAAAAACAGCACTAGAGCTAGTCACTGTGATAATAAATCAAGCAGAGGATGTCATTAACACTGACAAAAATAGGTTCAGCTAAATGTTTTGGCTGCAGGTTTTAATGTTTGTAATATATTCAGGAAACTAAAGAGGCACCGTTTGGGTTAATTTTAGCAGAGCTAACGTTTTGATCAGGATTTCCTTACATGGTCGTGCCAGCAAGAACATGAGACTCTTCTTCTTCTTCTTCTCCAAGGCAGAGCACAGGCTTTAGCTGCAAGTCAGATGTCTCATTACTTTTATGTTTATAAAAGCTACAAGTCAGGTTTTTACCTCTAGTGAGGCAGCTCATTAAACAAGCTGTATTTTGTTGCCATGGCAAATTCATTATTCTGCTTCCTGAACCTGATCAGAGGTTGTGCAGATTTGATGAATTGTTGACTTTGGCAGCTTGCTAGGCAGAATGTTTCTGCAGCCTGCTGGCCACAGTGCTGCCACATGATGCCACCGCAAGGCAACTTAATGGGTGGCCAAGTCTGACCACAATGAAAGAGTCTCCCTGGCCATGATTTCCTCTTCCACTGCCGAGGAAACACAGACAGTGTTGCTGAGTGTTTCTTAGTTTCTGACAGTTGCACAGTGATGTCAGTCTGATCAACTTCACTACCCAATCAGTTGTTAATATTTGCAGCTGAAGCCAGGACTGCAAATGTATTGTATGAAAAGACACATAACCTTTTTTTTGTGTGACATTAAATTAGACTAAATTTTCCCCACTTTTGATTAGTTAGGATTGCCAAAATTGTCATAAATCCAGAAAAAGTCATAAGTTTGATTAAATTTTCTCAAGTATTTGGAAAACCAGCCTTTCAAAATGGGTCAAACATCCTCCCTCAAGCTTCTCACAATAGTTCGCTGGAATTCCTCACTGGACTGACGTAACTGTGTCAGGTTTGTAGGCGGCCTTGCTGGAATACACCCATCCAGTACTGCCCATAAATTCTCTATGTGAGATCAGGGATTTGGGATGGCTGCTCTTAAACATTCACTTTATTGTCAATTAACCACTTCCTAGCTAATTTGGGGTTAATATCCAGCTGCAATTCCCACGTGAGTCAAAACTTCCTGGCTAATATACTGAGGTGTTGCCTTGATATTTCCTAGTGTTTCCATTTGTTTTGTCGTAGAAATATTTTTTTGTGGTCCTTAATGACTTAAAACAGGAAACATTTAGTCTGATTTAATGTCAGATAGTAAGAAGTAAGAGTTGTTTGTCTTTTTATGCAGTGCTTAAAGATCTGGATTTAATTCTCTGTTGGGACCATTATCAAATTCTACTTCCTCTAGAAACAAACTAATTTTGTCATAAAGGAAATTCGACAGCTTTGCACTATTCCATTGTGTAAGTTCTGCAAAGACTGCATCCTACAGGACCTTCAGTGGGTGGATTACACAAAATTTATCTTCGCAAGATGCAGTTTTTACCACACCCTAGTCTGGAAAACAATAACATAAAGGTAAAAGTGTCCCAGTTTCATACAAAGTAAGAAAATCAGCTGCAGGAAGCATCTGGAGACCTCCTCTATCACCAGGATGGAGTCGATTCAAACACACTGACAAACACACTGAACTCTGTTTAACAAACTGCACATTGTAAGATGCTCCCCCTGCCAACATCCCATTCATCAGCAGAATGTTTTCTCTACAGACTGAAATAGCCATTTCATAATAAATGTCTCTTGTCGCGTCACCGCAGCACATTTCTTAGAGGATCCTCATTCCATGGAAATTTGGCACTTTCTTGTGTAATAATGCAGATCACTTGCTTCCTGTTTATTCACAGGAAAGATTTATCAGGATGCTCAAGGAAGTTTGTCTCTCAAGCTCAGGAAGTCTTCCGACGCTTGTTGTTCTTTCCAAACAACAACATTCAGAAATAAAACTTATGACGCCATTAGCATGATGGATTTGGTTAATCTCCATAAAACATCGACGAAGCGCAGCATGTTTGCTCTCCTCCCTGTGATCTAAATCTCAGAAATCATTTTTATGTAACCGATGTATTATATAAAAGTAATGTTTTTTTATTCTCTCTTGATGACTCTGCTGTGTGCTTAGTGGACACTTTGCAACAGTAGCTGATGAAACCAAAGAAGGTTTTAACACAGCTTTCAGAAAATACTAGTAGTTGACTGAGAAACAAGACTAAGTACTTTGGGGACAGCTACAAAGTTGGCCGCTAATATTGATCGTAAGCAACAAATGCCATCTCATTTTTCACACTTTGTACAACAGATTAAATTCATCCCAACAAACAGAAACACATTTAGTTCAGATTCAATTCAGATAAATCTGTTTTATTCCAAAAACAATTAAAAAAACATATTGACAGATTTAGATCCAATTGCATCCAGTCTAATTCAATACAGATTCCAGCACAATATAATCAAATTCAGGTGATTATGTGATGCCATACGGTAAAAAGTTAAAGGAAACTTGGCTGATTGTATTGAATCGTCGACCTGGCAGTGATCCCTCATCCTAAAGAGAATGTGTTGACAGTAAAGAAAAACCCGCCACATTAACAGGAAGAGACACCTAGGAGAACAGGCCTGGAGTGAATGTTTTTCTACTGTAACTCAAAATAGAAAGAGTACTTTCTATAAAAAAAAAAGGAGAGAATGCCAGCAATAGCTTCATCAATGTCTCTATTCAGGAAGGAGACACTGTGAAATGCAGACCAAAGAGTGGAAAACCAAAGAGGACACATATTATAAGGCAGCAGTAGCTTTATCAATGTCTCCCTCCATGAAAGAGAGACTTAGAAGCACTTGGAGAACAATTTTATGATAAAGAAAAATAGAGAGTGAACTTGTTAGCTTTAACAGGATTTGTCAAGAAGATTTGAGTCTGGGATGCTTTCTGTGGACAGACCAGAAAGAAACCTCAAAGTTAATTACAACTGAAATTGTAAATAGTAAAAGAGTATTGTTTAAAATTTAGGGTAACTAGTTATAACATTGCTTTATGCTGTAGGCTGTTTATTGCCTAAACCTTGTAGCAAACTCAAAGTCATTTAAATTTTTTGATTCCTTGTGAAAACTCCCATTTAAAAAAAAAAGAACTCTTTAAAATGTCTCTCATATTGTAAGAGGAAATATTATTTTGCTGATTCCACATTTATTTATTTATTCTAACAGAGTAAAATAACTGCCTTCACTTCTGCCCCTGTTCTGCTGCCTCAGCCTTGGTTTCTTTTAATGCCTTTAGTGCGATCTTGCCTTTTAAGTCAGATGTAATCGAGATGCTGAAAATGGAACAGAAAGCAAATAACGTGTTGAAAACATCACAATGAGGGGCGCTGAGTGAGGAGGAACTGAGATATGCAGGAACACATCTGCGTAATTATTAGAGACTTAACTGAATTCCGCGTGCAGATCGTCCAAAGAAGCAGTTATAGTTATTAGCGTTGGCGCTAAATCAAGTCGTTGTTGAGAGAACGTAGTAAAAGAAAAAACTCGCTGATGAATTTTCTATGTTCGAGGAGTTAACCAGTTCCATCTGGCGAGCTGCACTGGGGGAAGAGAGGCACCTTTCTCAGCTCCGTTATAAATCCCAGCTGTGTGTGTAGCTGTCCAACCGTCAGATGTTGAATGCTTTCTTCGTGATGCGGATGAGGCCGTAAAGGTTTCCTGTAATTTCTATTTATGTGAGCATTGTTTTTCAAGCCAGTAAAACCAGCGTAACCTAATTCTTGGGTAAAACAGGCACTTTTCCTTATGCCCACCCTTAAAATCTTAATTTATTACATTATGTTTGAGAAAATCCTGCTTTGTCCTTTTTGTTTGTGTTTTCTGTGAGAAAAGCAATTGTGAGTAGCCTTGTTAAAAGCAGCACAGTATTTATCGGTCTTCTTTGTGATGTGGCTTCATCCATGACGCTACAGATGGTACACATTTCCTGTCACTGAAGTGATGTGCTTGTCTGTGTATTCAGGAGGAAATGTATGTTTGCTCATGGGAGGCATTGCGACACACCAGCCTTTCTAACGGCACGTTATCCTGCAAAAGGTTAGGCTTTGGTTAATCCCCAGTGTGTTCTCACGAAAACAGAGGACTTGAAACAATGCAACAGTGCAGCTTATCGATGACCATAAATAAAAAATAAGAAAAATAAAGCAGGTGGGAGAAAGTTGAGCAGCTTTCATTGGTGGTAATACGGAGCCATATTTCCAAAACCAGAAGGTTGTGCCAGTTTTTGTACTAAATGGGTATTCTAATCAATATTAGCAATTCAAGCTAATAGTAATGGATGTCTGAAATAATGCACTCAAACAGTAACAGAAATATGTTTATAATTTAAGGTTAACTGTGGGGATCACCGTGTTTGATTTTGAGACCAGTGTTTGTAAGAAAATCTGATTTTTCTATTTTTTTCTTGAGAAAACCCAATAAAAAGAAAAGGGGAAACTCCCATTGCAATACCTGAATGTCTTTCCGATGTGTCACTGAGAGAAATTTGTGTTAAGTGAGGTGGTACTTTCTATGAAAAGTTTAGGGATCACTGCCCTAAACCCTCTTTTACCCTTATTTTGAGTCATTTTATTACAATCTGCAGTCCTTTTTTATTGATTTCTTTGACTAATCACATTTTTCCCTGAAGTTGGCCAGACATGTGCTTCAGTTACTAACATCGGGGTGAGTGAAATTTCTTTCCTCTGAGTTGGACTAAAAATGGCTCAAACTGCATATGTTTAGTGTGACTAGTAGTCTGGTGTTTTTGCATTTCTTAGAATTGGTTTGGACAGAATCAGGGTAATAAAGTCCAAAAAAATTTATTTTTCCACTGACTCATGTAATAGATTCAAAAAAATGTTGCATGAGGACGTGTAAATGACATATAAATGGAGTTAGTTTAAGTAAAATATTTATTTTGCAACAAACTCTGCTTACAACTGATACATGTTCTGTTTGGGTTGGTAGGTGAGGTGCTGGGCTAGGCTTGAGTTGCTAGGTAACGGAGTTAGGCTTTTCTGGGGTTGCCAGGTAACGAGGCAGCGCCCACCAATTGTGATTTAATAATCGGAAGGTTTTTGAAACAGCTGGTTTTCCAGACACCAAAAGAAAAAACCATTAACTTATTGCCAGAAGAAGGCTGGCTGTTTTTATTTATTTTTTATTTTTTTTGGAAGTGTTTGGATTGTTTTTAGAAGCATAAAGACCCAGAAAGAAAGTATAAAAATGTGCTCGGCAAAATTTTCCCTTTTAAGCACACCAGTTAAAAGAAAGCAATTGTGAGCTTTAGTCAAAGAAAAACAAGAGGAAACCCAGGTTTATGAGTGGCAGTGATCATTGTCACAACAAGTCCTTGACTGTGTCCTTGAAGGAAGTTATTTAGATTGAAAAAATAAATTTCCTGCCACCGACAACAACAGTCTGATCTGAGGAGGTGAACCCTGGGGGAATTTCAACAGGATGTGGGGGCCGGCTGTTAGATTCGATTGAAGGTTGTTCTAGATAAGTGACGCCGGAGGGGTTCAAATGAAAGGCAGAATTTTGTCACAGATGTTATTTTTCGTAGTTTAAAGCTTTTGTGGACTTTGAACCAGGACAAGTTTGATTTTCTGAAACATTGTTATATCAGAAATCTAAATGTTTTTGAAAAGATACAGGAGTTTAATACTTCCCTAGAGAAGTAATGTTTTCCACAGAGATGCCCTCATTTTCAAGCTTTGTGCTAAAGATATACATTTTTGGACAATTCCATAAAATAAGATATAGGAGAGCATTCAAAAATATATTTTAGCACATGCAGTGGCAACGCACCACAGCAATAACTCACTAAATCCAGATCTAATTTATTTATAAAGCATGCTGAAAAGTGCAAGCATTTTTGCACAAACCAGATGAAGCAAAGAGATAAAAACTAAGACATAAAACAAATATACTCATAAAATAGAACGGACTAGAAATTAAAGGCATCTTACTCTAAAGTTCAGAAGCCACTACAGAAAAAGCTGGCTAGTTTTTAGAATAACTAAAAATAGCTGATCTAAGCTCCCATGAGGGAAGATAAATCAGGGAGGTATGGAGGAGTAAGACCATTTAGGCATTTATGAGCTAACATTAAGATTTGCACTGGAAGCCAATGAAGGGAAGACAGGATGAGTGAGATGTGCTCATGTCTGCGTACCATGTTTACAGATGAACAAGCTGAAGGTGAATGCACGAATGATGTCGGATCGCATCAAATCCCATCTGTAGTTTTCAGCTGCAGTGACTCTTTTTCCTATGCCTGCAGTTTGTCATCCCAAACCTCTTAACATTCTTTGGTAATCTGCTGTAACTAACAGTTTAATGCTGCAAATTGTACACATTAAGCCCAATATAAGATAAGCTCATTATCTACTTGACTACCATATGCTGCACACATTGCTCTAAATTCGTTAAGTGTCACATTATCTCTTTGTATCCCACTGTACACTCTTGTTGTTGACAAGCTGGATCCTTTCATCACTTGACTAAAAAAGCTTTTTTTTCCCATTGAGACAAAGATTCCTCAGCACTTAGCTCTTAAATAAAATGGCTTCAACCTGTAAATCATCTAAACATCCTTTGCCCTTACAAGGAGTTCTTTGAGTAAAGACGAAGCTGGACACTTTTGAGGGAGTGGTTTGGCTGAGAGTGAAGCTCTTGTGCGTTTCAGCCAAGCATGAGGCGTTTAAATTGAGCATCACAGCATTTTGGAGCTTGACGTCAGCCTCCCCACACCCACCGTGGTGAAGCTGCTCTGTGTGCAGGAAGTGGGCAGTTTGGTGAGTTACCATTGTGTTAATCCCATTAATACTTTAGCGCCAGAGATAAAATTTTATATGGAGGTACTCTTCTATGCTGTCTAGTGTTAAGACCCATGAACATCAGCATATTTTGTTGGGATTTTTTGTGAAGGACCAACACAAAGCAGCACACACATTTTGGATGGGATGGAAATTACACATAGCTTCTTTTGCAGTATGTCTCTACCGGGTTTGTAATTCTAAAGCTGAAATATTTGCCAATTCTCTTTAATAATATTAACAGGAGTAGGAATGGACCATAAGTATCAACATATTATATATCTGATAGAATATTCAATATATAGACTAGTCACTGAAATCCAATGCAGAACCGCACATCATTCTGGGGGATGTAGGCACGGGAAAGGCTTTATCCGCTCAACCTCTCATGTTCAGCTGAGCAAGGTTGGTGGCAACAACTAAGAGAGGCGTAAACAAAGTATTAAAAACATCACAATTTTCCTCAGGTAAAGATTTTCAAATGGAGTTGTTGACATTAAATTTATACCAGATGTCAACAACCGACCAGGTGATCCACACACACAAAGAAACTTAAGCAAATTACTCCACAAATTACATTATGGGTGAAACATCGGATTCTCACTGTTCTGAAATGCATGAAATACTTAATACAAGAACTTTGCTGGTAATGACGATTTAAACCTTCAAAATATTCTTCACATATTTCGAAGGTTCAGGTTGTCCTTTCTATGCATAGTGATCTTTGGTCATTTCCATTAGTTTTAGTAGTTGGATAAAGGTGACTCTGAGCCATTTTAGCTGTTTTATTTTCTTTTTCTGGATACAATTAGAAGTTTCATTGGATGTTTTGTATTATTGTCTGGCATGGAGATCCGCAGTGGTTTAATCTTTAGATTCTTAACATTTCTCTATCTATTCCTCTCAATGTGTGTTTCAGGCCATGGTTCTGCTAAATCTGAATTTCTGCTCAGGTCTCAACAATTCTGCACTCTCCAACTGTTTATCTCCCAGAAATGTTCTGAATTTAGCCTAATCCATCTTCCTATCAAGTCTGACTAGAATTCTTGTTCCTGCTAAAGAATAGTATCCCCACAGCATAATGCTGCCACCACCAGGTGTCGCCATGGGAATCGTGTTTAACAATGTGCGGTTTTTGTTTCCCTCTGAAGCTTTCCTCTTGTCATTCTTGAGTAAAAGGCAGTTGTGTGAAGGAAGTCATGTTGCTGTTATAGTGTTAGATTCTCAACAGTGGCGGCCCCAAGTGGGGGATCAGGAGAGGCCATAGCCCCACCTTGAAACCAGAGAATCATGTTCAGAGGGCATAAAGTTATTTATAAATAAATGTATGTGTAAATAAAAAATAGTAATAAATACATATTAATACATACACATGTAAATCACTGCATCTCCTTCAGAGTTATCTTGGACTTTTGGTTGCTTCTCTGATTAGTGCTCTCCTCTCCAGACTGTCAGTTCAGGTGGATGCACATGTTCACATTACCTCATCCCTCTTTACGCTGAGCACCAAATTTGCAATTTGGTTCAACTAAATCAAATTATTTCTATACAGTGGCAGTGTTAGATTTCTGCAGGCGTACACTGCAACTTTTTGGATGTGTGTAAAAGAGTTGCAGAGGCAGCAGAAAGGTGTAAGTCATGCACTGTTGTGTCAAATAAAAGGGGTTTAAGTGTAAGCAGCCAGAAACGTTTTCCAGGCTGTGAGAGCGACGTATGTTAAATATTGTTTTCATTTAAAACATGTAGAAATGCAGGCTGACGTGCATCCAGTGAATGAAAAACATTTCTATTTTCAGGCGAGCAGCCGCTGTGCCAAACGTGTCGTAAAAGAACGAAACTGCTGGAGCTTGCGGATTTTCTTTATACTGTGGCAGAAAAATTTATGGCTGAAAAGGAAAGCTGCTGCTTCTCGCTGGAGTTTTCTGGCAGCTCGGCTCTGTACTACGGAAACCTTAACAAACTGTTTTGTCCACAAAAGGCCTGAAAAGTGTCAGGGATATTTTTTATGAACCGTACACACTTTTAATAGCATCATTCCTCTAAATCACAAGCCAGGTTTAAATATGTAGGATTTCTAAATTTTTGCTTTCCTTCAGTCACAGTCATGAAGTTCACACAACTAATGGTTATAACAGCGACCGTATCAGTCAAGAGATTTTAGCATTTTGATGATTTTTCTACAGTTTCTTGCAAAACAAAAAAAAAACAAAAAAAAAACAATGAAAACCACATATTATTTTCCTTCCAGTTTGTAATTATGCACCACTCTGTGTTGATCTGCTGCAATCAGCTCCAGTAAAATACACCAAAGTTTGCGGTTGTAACATGACAAAATGTGGAAAGGTTTAAGAAGTAATAATGTTTTCGTATTGTGCTCTAAATTGCTATTTCTCCATAAATGCGTTGAGATAACAAGTTTGCTTATTTTAGGGTTCATATCTAAAGTTCAATGGTAGATTGTTTCTGAATAAAACAAGCAACTAATCATAAGCACAATGGATGTTTGACTCTCTGAACAAACAGGGACACACCCAGCAGAGCATGTGTTTGTAGGAGCACTCAACACAGTAAATGCCTGTTAACTATAGAATAGCCGCCTCTTGGAGGACTCCGCCAGCATGTGAGGAGCAGTTGTTGGGGTGCCTTTCATAAAATAATTCGTAATGGCCAGTAAATGCTGGCCAGTGTCTCCATCTTGGCTGCAGCTCAGGAACTCCTCTGTTCCATAAACGCAGCACCGTGAGGGGGGAAATGACCCCCACCAGTGGTGTGAGTTTGGGTTGGGTAATTGGCAACACCGATCAAGGGATATTAAAAGCTCAGGCCCGAAGTTACCGAACAGCCTCTCTGGCGCTTATAGTGCACACTGTTTGGCCTGGGAGCTATCCAGTTCACTCCTAGTCCTCCTTCCTGTTTGAAACAGGAAAAAAAAAAAGATTTTCTGTTTAGGAATTCAGGTAAAATTCCCTCCACTGTAAATTCAGATCGGGTCCTGTTTACTTGTGCGATAAATAAAATAGGGGATTGTATAAAAACAGCCCGTTCTATTTTAAGCCGTTTTGTCCGCAGTGTCCCCTGTGGCATGTGAAAATGTGCGATAAGCATGACGGGGGGTAGACTTTAGAGATTGAGACTGAAGCAGGCTTCTTCCAGGAGGTCAGTTCAGTTAGAGGACAAAGGACAAGGGCCGTTTCAAGCATCCTGTTTTAATTGCCACTAAGGCTGAAAGCATTGCCAGCATTTAACACAGTGCACCACCACTAAATAACCGTGTCATGTTACCAAGAGAACGAGCCGACATACGGCTGGAACAACAGCGCTTCTGTACTTTCAAATGTGGCGTGAAGTTGTGACAGATGGACTGTGAACGTCCCGTGTCTCAATCAGTCACTCACCCTGGAACCATTCGTTGATCCCTCATTGAAGTAATATGAGACTTTTTTAAAATTGTGTATGTTTTTCTACATAATAGCAGCTAATTGTGGCAATCTGGGCCTGATTATTTGATTCATTAAGTTAATTTAGCGTGTTTTAGATTAAAGATCGAAAAACCGCTCTGCAAAGTAACTGCGGTAGCTGTAGGCCTGCACAGTATGAACAACTTTCGAATTTGCTGTAAATAATTCGTGAAAAGACTTTGTGAAAAGAAAAGTGCATCAATGTTAAATTCCTAGGTTTCAAATAGATTACCACCATATATCGAGCTGCTGTTTGGTAGCCTGTGGGTATATTCACACCTGACACATTTGGTCTGCTTTAAATGGACCAGAGTTCATTTCCCCCATCAGTCCACACCTTTTGTCCAGGTGTGAATACGCTTAAGCAAACTCTGGTGTGGACCAAAAAACCAGACCGAGACTCACGTTTTCAGCTGGTCTCAGTTTGCTTTCAAACAAACTCTGGTGTGAATACACTGGACTCGATCCAAACCAGCTACAGGAAATGTGCATCTGATTGGACTTCATGAGCCTCTGTTGTTGGGCGTCATGGTAAAAATGAGCCAAATGTACACAACAGAAATGCAGCTTCAAACTTCCATGTTGGTTTTTTTTTCTGGTTCTGTGCTCTGTCCCACAACCAGTGGGAGCAATGACCGTCACCCGCTTGGTTTTATTTACAAATTATAGTCCTTTTGCAAAAAAACCACAATGTGAAGGCTAACCACAACAAAAAGAGGTCCCTTTTTTGATCCAGATCAACCAAAGGAATAGAAATTATATTTCAAGTCCCACCCATTTACTCTTTGTGTGCATCTAACACCAGCAAATTCTCAGGCGATCTTGCTGATTTTATAGAGTTTGAATAGAACATGATTGAAAAGTTTAGCACTTTAACCGTGTTGGTCTTTAATATTTGCCTGTTTTCCGCACAGTTTTCGAATTGTTGAAGTCAAACCGTTTAAACATCAAAAAGATGTCACATGTGGAGCTAACGTTACCATCAAAGCTGTGCTCTTATCTACGTGTGGCACCGTTTCCCAAATGTACCTCAAATAATTTAGTTTTTTGTCTGTTCATGTCCTGCTAACGACGACTCCTTCCTGCCATAAATCTCTCAGCGCTGATGTGCTTGGGTGTGTTTGACACCGGTGATGTGCTCAAAGCCCAGACTGACCCTGCTCCTAACCGTGGGCAGAGGATGGGTGGGTGGTCAGCGTGAAGCGCAGTGATAAAGGACAAAACGTTGAAAGCAATACAGAACGACCGGCCGTGACGGCCACCGGACGATGAAAGGAAGAGCTTTCTATTGACATTGTGGGCTTGGCTCTGTGTCGGTCGACATCAGGTTCAGAGACTGAGGTCGCTGTTAATGTTTTTGCTGCAGCTTTCAGACTGCGAATGCAAAAAATAAAGCCTATCCAGCTCCTTTCAAAGAGCGGAGGGTTGCTTTGATAGACAAAAACCCCTCATCACCATCAGCTTTTCCCACGTGTGTCTTCCAGCGTTGTCGTCTCTTAGAGATTAAAGATCTGATCACGTCAAGCCCCCTGTTTTCATTCCGTCTGCATTATTTCCAAACTCGACGCCAAATCAAACAATCTTTGTTGGGGTCTCAGATGGAGCAGCCAAAGCGAAGCGATATCTCCCAGAGGCAGTGCCAGCAGGTTTAAAAAAAGATCAACTCTGCCTGAAACTCACAGAGGTTCTGCTTTTATTACATTCATCGAGTAAAAGGCAAAACATAAAAACAAAAACTGGAGCCATTGATGAGAGAGAGGTGTCACTCATCCATTTAAACTGTTTCACATGATCTGCATTTCGGCCTCGTGAGATATTATCGCATCACATCCAGACTGTGTGATCTTCTCAAAATCTGCTGTGTTCACTTTTTGCACCACATGTTAATTGGAAAAAGACATTAAATGACTATAATCACCCAGACACTTACATTGCTGTTACTTCTCTGAAGTTATGTTCAGCTTTTACAGTTTTTTTTTGTGTGCATTTCGTGCACACAGTGGTACAGATTCTCAGCATTCGTCTGGTTGTTTGTGTTCCCTGCAGAAAGAAGTGAAGGATGTGTTTACGGCCATCACATTCGAGGTGGCCTACAGCCTGGGGAAGCATGTGACGACGGGACAGCAGGACCGAGAACTGCCTGCGCTCACACCAGTGCTGCGATGGAGGAAAGGAAACAAGATTGCTGTCAAGAATGAGGTACAATACTGAGACATAATGGCGATATGGATTCATAAAGTGTGTAAAGCCTCAAATAATTTGAAATAAAGCCCAGACTGCAAAAACACAAAGTCTTACCAAGTGTTTTTGTCTAGTTTCATGTGTAGTTTTCATCTTATATAATACATGCGTATGTATACGTTCTTGAATATGACTAGTCCACTTAAAATTATCAGCTCTTCCAAAAAATGTCATAGAATATAGAAAAAATGTAGTGTGAAATATTTTTGCTTGTTTATAACAGACCAGCAAATCACATTTTAACGTGTTTTTGTTTGTTTTATTGTTTCAGCAAAAATGTGTCGGTCTTTTAAGATGACCTCATTTCCCTCGTCACCTTGACTCTCTAGTATATTATCTTCACACCTGTTTCTTTACAGTTATGTTTCCCTGTTGGCCATCGCAGGAATGTAGAAAATACGTCAACCACAGTTTAAAATAATTTGGTTTTAGTTACTTATCATTGTCTTTGAGGGAATTTTTTTATCTGAGAGGAATCTACAGAGACTTATTTATTTTCTTTCCAACCCCAGTAACCTTCCCCACATGTTTCTCCTCTGTCTTTTTTTCTTCTATATCAGTGTTTCTCAACCTTTTTTGGGCCAGCGCCCCCCTAGCCCTTATCCAGGTCCCTCACCGCCCCCCCACCAAAAAAATTTGCAGGCTACTTTGCACTGACCATTATTTTATCATTAATATTACTATTGTAGGTGTTTTGATTTTTATGCTTGTTTCTGTATTTATCATCAAAAATAATTTCCCAGAGAACAAAAAAGCCATTTGAATAGAAATTATTTTCACAGGCGTCTACGAAAAATGCAATGAACATTTAAGTTAAAATCTGAAGGCCTAACAGCAGCCAATCAGAGTGGAAAAAATATTCTTATTTTGTGCCATTTTCTTGTTCTTAAATATTCTACAAGATGATCAGATAAAAGATGAACAACATGCCAGTTTAAACTTTGAACTATTTGCAAACCGGCTGAGCTCTGCAGCATTAAAACATGGATAGAACTGTAACTACATTAATCATAACTCTTGTTCTCTTCAGTGTTGCTGTGAGTTTCTGGTGGTGCAGCTCTGTGCTGCCTTCAGGAGAATGGGACATCAGAATATCATCCATAAAATTTCACCCACATGGCACTTATTGTGCAAACCAGAGCTTTCAGTGGAAAAACAAAAGTTCCAGGTCCTTTTAATGCCGTACAAATATGAGACAGAAACATGGATTATATCTTTATATAGCTCTGTCTATTGATTATAGATTAATAGTTTTACTGGACAGAAATTACAAAGAACAAATCTGGTTCTTAAATCTAATTAAAAACATGAATAAGTGATAAGTTATTTACTGTTATGTCTGTAAGATATATTTATTCTCAGTATTAGATGTGGTCTCAACAAACCCATGACATTTCAACAATATTATTTTACTTTTTATCTGGAAATAGTGTGTTTATTCTTGCCATACAGTCCTCTGTATTAAGTATTGCTGGAAATGACTTGCCATACCAGTTTATTCCTCTGTATTTGCTTTAGTTTCTTAGTTTATTCTTGCATTTTGTTCTTCATTCATTTCCATTTAGTTTCCTTTGATTAGTATTATCCTCTCTTGGTTTATTGCTATGTCCACTTTAGTTTCTTTTCTGTTTCTAGATTTATTTTATCGTTTATTGACCATCAGTAATCTTCACTCATCACCTGCTGCGCTGCCTAATCGTCACGTGTTTCACATCATGTGTTGATTTTTCACTGTTCAGCGTCAGATTCTGTTTTTATGCCATAATTCACATCTAGTTCGTCGCTACGTTTTATGTCCCGCTTCTCCTGTTTCAGAGTTTTGCGCAATGTGCGCGTCTTTGTTTTTTTAAGCCCCTCAGGGCGGTCGGTCGGGAAGCGTATCGATGGGGAAAAGGCAGACTGACATAAACCTTTTAAAGCAACGGAAACAATTTCGGTATTCTGATTATTGAAATTTAAAAGTGCTGTGTTGTTCTATCACCCCAGTTTCATACAGGACCACTTACAGCTCCGGTATAAAATGAAAGCACTCTATCGTGGTATCACTATGGAGGGATTTCTTTATTTAAATGGGTTCATTTTTCAGAGGGACACACAGTCAGGGTATCGTGATTTTAGCTACCAGTAGCAGGAGAACGGAGCTGTGCCAAGAAGCTAACAGAAGCTAACAAACACTGAAGAGAAGAAGAGCTGCCATGTATATTGTTGCAGCCAAGCATGGTTTAATGTTACACAATACAGTTTTACTAAGTTGCTCAAAGTCTAAACTGGCATTGTTGTGCATTTAAAGTGTAAAGTTTACCTTCGACCAAACGCCCCCCAAAGGCATCCCAGTGACCCCCTTTCGTAAAAATGTCCGCCAGCGCCCCTTGCCATACTCTGAACGCCTCCTGGGGGGCGGTACCGCCCATGTTGAGAACCGCTATTCTAGATAATAAATGATTTTTTTTCTTTAAGTATCTACAGTCCCCATGTGTCGGAAAGTAATCAAACTAAACCACTCGTCTTAAATTTCCTGTCATGATTTAGCCTCATACGACAGTAATTAAAATCAAGAAATTAGATAAACTTTCCTGGAATAAAGTCTTCTCGATGTCTTCTGCAGTGACACAACACTGCCCCCTGTCTGATCGCTGAGGCTTTGTGTTCAGTTCATGAACTGCATGAGGTCATTTGAACTGTGTGCTTTGCGTTTCCTCTTCAGACCTGGTTTGAGAAGAACTGCCTGTCAGACGACTGCGCTGCAGACCTAAGGCTTCATGGGAAGCTCCTGCTCTCCGGGTAAAAAAGACCTTCTGCTTTATAGCTGAGCTTTGTGTCTCTGGTTTCAGTTCAGAGACACTGAACTGATGTAATAAGCCTTGTGGGTGTGGGTAGGGGAACCATGACGCATGTCTGGAGACCATCCATATGTTTTTCCATAGTCAGGGAGGTGCCTTTTCACATTTTTGAATCTTTTACTTTCTGTTTTATGAAAAACCCTGGATATGTTTCTCAATCTATTAAGAAGCTTTTCTACAAAAATCACAAATTTAAAGGAAACTTTAAACATTGCTCACTGGTTCAAAGTTAAAGTTTAGTTAGCTAAACTTTAACTAAACTTAGCTTATGTATTTAAATCACATTCACATTCAAATTCTGGAGATAGATATTTAGATAACTACTTGTTTAAAAAGGAGATAGGCAGAAGTATAAGCTTATCTAACACTGCCCCCTTTCTTCTAAATGTGTCTTATTTTATACATTATTTTTTATTTAAAGACAAGAGTAAGTATATATCAAAAATACAAACAACAATTTGTGAACAATTTCTTTCACAAGACACAAATAACACCTCAAACATACATCCGCCAAAAAGAGATTGAATTTGTTCAAATTGTACATTTAAAATAACAATAGTTTACCAAAGTGGTGTGTAAAATATAAAATCACCTCTAACTTAATCAAAAAAATATACATTGTAAAACAATAACAAAAGAAAACAAAACCAGATAAAGCAACTAATAAAGTTAATAAAAATATAAAGGGATGAAGAATAAAATCCTAAATTTTGTGCTCAACTATTGCTAACTGATTAAGGTTTGACTAAATTAAATGCATATTAACGTACTAATATTATATTTTAACACTTCTCCTGTTTCTCTAATATTCCTGCCAGACTTCATGTCAGACCGCATCTGGCTCTTGGCGCAGTGCGTAACGTCTCTTTGAATGTGACGATCTCCAACTCTGGAGATGATGCCTACGACACCAACATCTACTTCAACTTCTCCAGGGAAGTTCTCTACATCAACTTCTGGCAGAAGGTCTGTAGGTCTCTGAGCACTTCCTGTTCATTTACTGTTTCCCACGTATGTTCTGTAAACCACGCGGTTCTCTCTCCGATGTTTCACATGTAGTAGTGAATAACTGGAGCGGAAGAAAATCAATGGTATTTAACAATCTCAAAAGTGTGGATTGGATTTGTGTCCGCCACCTTGGGTCATTACTTTTGTAGAAACTTTGCTGCAATACCAGCTTTTGCATAACTTGAGACTGGAAGTGTTTGCGTATTCTTCTTTGCCAGATTAGATGGAAATAATAAGGTCTGGCAAACATATGCTATATTTTGTTCTATAACATTCCACTGTAGTTCTGGCTGAATGTTTCGGTCCAAGTTCCTGCTTGAGGTGAAGCTTTGTCCCAGTCTCAAGTCTTTTGCAGCCTCTAGCAGCTTATCTTCAGAGATTAACCTGCATTTGGCTCCATCCATCTTCATGTCAACTGTTATCGGCGTTCCTGTCTCTGCAGAAGAGTAGCATGATACTGCCACCACCGTGCTGTGCAGTGTTGACTTGAATTTTGCATGTTGCTTTACAGTTATGGTTTTCATCCAATCAGAGGAGCTTCTTCCATGTTTGCTGAGAGGAATTTGAAATGCGTTTTTCTCATTTACATTTCACTTTATTTAGAGTTAGTAGATTAAGGAAAGCGGAGAACTTATACATTTTTATTATTAAAAATGTGAAAAGCATACATACTTTTTCTTCCACTGCACAGTTTGTTGGGCTGTGTTCCTCCACGCGAGATGTGCATTTTCTCAAATGCAGCGTCTGTGCAAAGCTTATCCAGGTGTATACAGGAGAAGTGTAGTCTAAATAGTAAAGCACATAAAAGAAATGTTTATGTGTGAGGACCAAAGAGCTAGACTTCCTGAGCTGCGTAGGTAGACGAGAAGATGAAAGGACAAGAAGCAGGGCAGCCGCAGCAGGAGCAGCAGCTGCAGCTGTCCTGTCTCTGAGGGCAGCTCCTTCAGCCGACCTGTCATACATTCACCTCTGTGACTCATTCAACACAGACGTCTCAAGTCAACAACGCATGAGTTATATGTGTGGGAACATGGCAGAACAGGTATTGCCCAAGCTCCCATAACAAGTTTGGCTCCTGGACTTTTTAAATCACCTTATTCGTGTCTAAAAAACTCTAATATTTTAAAGGTATTCCTTGAACAGGTCAGGATAGGTCTATGGGTGATACAAAACATGTTTGTTACATTTTTTACTCAAAATTCTTCCTCAGTAATTAGATTTTGGTCTGCTCAGTTTGATCTATTTTTAGCTCCTTTCACAATGAGTTGTTTTAGGGCCTCTTGTCACTTTGAACCCAAATAAGCTTCTGCTGGCTACACCCCCCATTTCAATATTTGCATAAAAATAGCTGCAAACAGATACACAATTATACAACCATACATCTTTAAAAAGTATAAGTAGAGCCTCCTGCACAGCTAATAAGAATGCAGCAAGCGGGTTTTGGATGGTAAGTCAACAAAAAAAAAAAACACTTGTTTTTTCTAGCAGCCATTGTACAATGCATACAACGGTAAAACCAGCTGACTGAACATGCTAGAGCACCACTTAGGTTGCTAGGTAATGTGGCTGGGCTTGGTTGGGGTTGCTAGGTAACGGCACAGTGTCCATCAAATGTGACTTAACAATCAGGAGGTTTTTTAAAACGGCTTGTTTTTCAGAAAGTAAAAAACATTAACTAATTGGCAATAAATAGCTCAGTGATTTTTTTTAAGCACTTGGGCTGTTTATAGAAACAGTTGAGACCCAAACGGAAGAGCAAAGACCTGCAAAAAGTGCATTTCATAGTTTTGATGATACTTACTGTAAGAGAAATATCTGCCCACTTCCACCTCACAGTCATAGTCAGTAGATTTAGTAGTATCTGCCTCTGCTAGCAACTGTGTGCTCACTTGATGCAAGGATCCGGTCACATCTCAGAGATTCAGCAGGTCAAACGGCACGCTCTGACAGCATTCATCAGGAAGGCTTTTCTTCTTTCATAATGGGCCCCTTGTTTTTCCTCCAGCTGCCTTTTTTTCACCGTTGCAATACAGGAGATTGACTCCACAAAATATCGAGCGTGGGGTGGGGTCGAAAGCTCCACACAAAGGTGAAATCGAATTTAAACAGAATACACACTGCAGGGAACTATTAAAACAACAGTGAAAACGTTTCAGTTTCATAGCAAATCTAATGAGCACAGCTGACATTTGGAGTCAGTTTAACCAGGTTGCCCCAAAGCCTCGTGTTGCTAAGGAAGATGATAAGTCAGGGTGGTCTGCTGTGAAAGGAAACAGGAAGTGAACAGTAGGAAAGGATTACAAAGAGGCCACACAGCAGATTTATTACCGTATGCTCTAAGCAGAATTGTAATTACTAACTTACAAGTCTGAGGTGATGATGTGACCCTCTTTTCCTGAGCTAAAGTCAGCAAACCCTCTGAGCCTTTTTCTGCACTTGGCAAAGCAGCAGTGAGACACGTGTCTCCCCTCAGATTTAAGGTTGGAGTGAATCATTTCTCTCATGTTCCTGCACCACATGGTGCCAGTAGCCTGTGGAGATGAAGGGGCTTAAGGAGAAAAAGAAAATCCTACACTAGGTTAGAGTTTTAACAATTTGTTTCCTTCAGACATAAGTTTATTTTTTTCTTCAAATCTTCAGTTTTTCTTCTATGCTTTTGTAAAGAAGGGCAGATGTTTTATGCCACCAAATTGTCTTCCAATGTTTATGAAAATTGTTCTAAAAATAGAGAAATAAATTAGCGCTCTGGATAAAATAAATACAATTGGGTTCAGTCAGTGATGGGTAGAGTGCCCAGAAATTGTATTTAAATAAGAGTAGCACTACTTCAACATATTTTAGTAGTGGTAAAGTAACTGCCTAAGAAATTACTCAAGTAAGAGTAAAAAAAAATGTCAAAAAGATTACTCAAGAACTGAGTTACTGATCAAAACTTCAAACCTTTAATATTAAAATGAACCAAAGTATAAAGTTATGTGAACTTTTTATTTTAAAGACTGAAAGGAACATAATTAGATAACATCATGGTCATAATTGCAAAATAACCAAATCAGGCAAGAGAAAAAAATTTTTTTCAAATCATTTTCTTTCAATGTAAAACTCTATGTCTATGTTCTGTGAAAGTTAGATTAAAATAAGCTCGCTATTTGTTCAGTGAAATTACTCACAGTTACTCAAGTAACATCATAGTTTCTAATAATATTACTTAAGATAAAAATACTCCTAAATTACATCTTTTCTGAATAGTAACTCATGTAATGTAACTAGTTATTATCCATGTCTTGGGTTCAATCATAGAGAATATAAATGTCATTCCCTGCTGATCTTTAAATATTAAAGAATCTCGATATTCTTGCATTATTTATCCCGTGACACTCATTACCTCAGAGTAGTGACAGGTCTTAATGTTTCAGAAAATCTACTTCACTTCCTCATGTTTATACCCACATTTTTTAGTGCATTAGCATACATGGTGAGATAGGAAACAGCATGACAGCAGCTTTCATATTGCTGTATGCTCCGACATTTGGAGCATATTAACATTGTGGTAAAAAGCCCAGAGGTTTGGAATGTGATTGAGGAAAGTGTAAACCAAAGAATATTTGACTCACTGATTTTCTTGGCTATATAAAGTGACATTTTTCATAGTTAAGGCGATGAAAACATTCATCTGCATACCTACAAAGAATAGTATTAAGTAGGTGATGACTATGGCTTGGACTGCAAAGACCCAAGTCAAGCCAAATGTCTAAATACTTTGATTGATGGAGACATTAAAACACTGGGAAGTCATGCAGAAAAACAGGCCTCCTGTGTATTGTCATTCACACTGACACACCACTCCACAAGATGCCTCCGTATTCTCCAGAGCAGCGTAAACAGAGCTGGTGATGTTTAATAGCCCTGCCTGCTACTTGTGACAATCCCAATCCTGACTGAGAAAGAGCAGAGAGAGAAAGTGAAGAAGTGCTGAACAAACAGACCTCATCTCTCCCGTCACTGCAGAGGCATACTGTGCCACATGTCAGCGTGCTCTGCTCTCTCTCAACCAGCCAGGTGGTTGATGGGTAAATAAGCTGACTTTCCTAATCTCAATCCTGGCCGTCCCCTTGGGATCAGCACTGTTTGCACAGCAGCATGCAGAAATACAGGAAATAGAGGAAATTCCATTATTGCCAGCTTTGCTTGGGGACCTCCAACCCTCTACTGGCCTCCATCTGCAGGACTCACCATGGTCTCCATTATGGGTTTATTTGAAGGTGACCTATTATGCTTTCTTCAACAGATTAGGATGGGCTATGCACATGTTCATTACATTTTTGCACAAAATAATTCTTAGATAATTGTATTTTAGTCTCCTCAGTTCTGCCTATTTTGAGCTCCTTTCAGAATTAGCTGTTTCACCTTAAATCCAAATAACTGGCCACCCCAAGCATAAAACATTTGTCTTTTCCAGCAGCCATTGTACAGCGAATCCATTAAAACCAGCTAACCAAACGTTATGAATCTCACCTGGTGTTGCTAGGTAACAGACTGGGCTTCACTGGGGTTGCTGTGTGAGGGGCAGTGCCTGGTTATTCAACGTTATATTCGGAAGGTTTCAATTCAATTCAAAAATACTTTATTGATCCCGAAGGAAAACTTAAAGTAACTCATTTAATTACAGAGTTGGTGTAGATGGCTGTGGCCAGGAAAGATCTCCTGTAGAGGTATTGGAATAGTTTTTGAAATGGCTCATTTTCCAGACACCAAAAACCATTAATTTATTTCCAGAAAGCATATGGGTGTTTTTCCTTGAGTACTTGGGCAGTTTGTAGAAGCAATTGAAACCCAAATGGAACTACACAAATGTGGAAAATGTGAATTTTGCATTATGGGATCCCTTTGAGGTGACTCAATGAAGCCAGGGAGAACTGCTAAGCAGGAGGTAGCTGGATGATAACGCAAATGGATGTCTGCCTTTAAATATATCAACAGAGACTATCACCACCTCTTCCACTGGCCTCTTACTGAATATTCCAAGAGTGTGCAGCCTCCCTTTTTCTTTGTGAGGCATCTCTGCTCCCAGACTGTGAGCTCAGCTTAAAGGCTCTCAGTGAACTCTCACTAAAAGAATTCTTACTCCTCATGGGGTCAAGCCCTCAGTGTTTACATAGCGCAGCCTGCGAAGCTCTATACTGTTTAGACAAGCTTCCAAACACACAGTCTGGCCGTTGTCCAATTACCCACCCGCTAAGACGTGTGTGCCATCATTGCTTTGTGCATTCTTTGTTCAAATCTGATTTAGAACTCCATGAAAAACTCGAAACCCATTCCTTCAGCTTGGACACATGATATTCTCTGATCGTACTGTAAATATTAGGAGGGATTTGCACCTGACGGTTCTCTCTTGCAGCTAATTTGTTTATTTAGTCTGCCATTCAAAGCCACTGCATCCCCCCCCCCCCCCCC
>NW_015113212.1:119518-130939 GCF_001443285.1 Poecilia latipinna
GTGCTCCCTTCTTGCGATTTTTTTTTTTTTTTTTGCCCGCCAAAAAAGCCCCCCCCCCCCCCCCCCCCCCCGAACTTATCGGAGCTGATTTCTTTGTGCTTGTCTACGTCTTGTCTGCTGGTTCTTCCTCTTGCTGTCATCCGTCTCCATGCCTGTCACCCAGCCTGTCTCCACTTTGTCTGTTCTCATCGCCTCCTCTTACTCTCTGTCTATCTTTCTTTTTGCAGGAAGAAAAGGGTATTTCCTGTGGACTCGTCGATTTGGACTTCCTCAAATGCAGTGTGGGATTTCCCTTCATGAGAGCTCAAACAAAGGTAGTTAGGTCTAGCATGCATCTTCTAGCTCTCGTTGAGTGTGTGTGACTTGCTTTATTGAAACCGGCTCATTGTTGTTCTGGTTTTGCTCTCTGCAGTACCATTTTGCTGTCATCTTTGACACAACTCAGGTTTCTGGGGAAAACGACACATTGCAGTTCTTGGTTCAAGCAAAAAGGTATGGCTGTTACAAAGAAGTTACCTTTTTTGAAATGTGTTAATTAAAATACAGGGTGAATATTTTTACACCTTATGCTTTTTAACCTTAAATTATATTACAATCACAAATACATTTAATTTGGGATTTAATGAGATAGTCCAACTGATTCATAGTTCCAAAGCTGAAGAAAAATAAAACAAACATTAGACAAGTGTGCCGTGCAAATGTGTTCTGCCAACTTTTGCTTAGTCTAGTTTGTAGTTTGCCACAAGTAAGTTAAGGTGACACAGCAAACATGGCTTTTATTCAGCAGGGATAGAGAAGCCAGTCAGAGTTGATGATGAAATGGACGGAATAAACACAAAGCGATACTTGAAGAAAATTTGTTTGAGGTCTGCGAGAGACTTGAGACTGGAGCGGAGGTTTACTTTCTGGCAGGACAACCTTCAGCATCCAGCCAGAGTTTAGTTTAGATTAAAGTTTATTTATTCTAGCATGGCCCAGTCAAAAGTCCAGACATAATTCCAACTGAGAACCTGTAGACTGACTTACAAATTTATGTCCACTAAAGCTGTTCGTCCAGTCTAGCTGAGGAAAGAAGAATGGGCACAAAATACAGTCCCTGGATGCGCAAATCTGGCAGAACAATATGTGCATACCACACTTTGTACACAACTGGAACATTTTTCCTCCCCTTCACAATTATGCTCCACTTTTCATTGGTCCGTCACAAAAAAATCCCAATAAAATACATGGAAGTTCTGGTTTTAACGTGAGAAACTATGAAAAATGTTAACATGACAAATAGACTGCAACCTTATTGCTCTTTGTGTTTTTAGCGCCAACCCGGAGCACAAACTTTCCGACAACAGTTTAGACCTGTCCATCTCTCTGATCCACGAGACGGACACCACGATTACTGGGTAAGAACTAACCGGATCAGCCACGATGCTACAGTTCCTGCTTTACAAGCCCGAAGCTGTCTAACAGACATCTGAGTCACACACGGTCTGGATTTCCATCTGTTCAGGAAGAGAGGGAGTGTTTTTCCTCCCTGTGGAGGATATCAGCTCTGAAACCCTTATCTTTGATTACTTTATCATAGCTCTGCTTCACAGAGGAAGAAGAAAGATGTAAAACAGCCCATATTTGCCAGAACTCTTGACATGTGATAAGGCAGCTGTGGTTGATGTTGAAGGAGGCTTCAGACTAAATCTGGAAACATTTTTCAGTTGCTAAAGAAAACCCCCTCTGAACATTTCTGAACCAAACTGTCTGGAACCGTCCAGAGTTTCATTTTAAGGACTTTACAAGTTGGAGAAAAAAAGAAAAAAGTCAGGAAATTTTATTTTTATTTTAGACTTATTAGCTCTACGTCTGTTTAGAAGTTGTTTTTAACTCCATCCATCCATCCCTCCATCCATCATTTCTCTCTTTATGTTCATACGTCTGTTACATTTTGAAGTTTGACCACAAATATCTCCTAAAAATGTACAGTTCATTTGCTTTGGGGAAATGTCTGTGAATCCTGGTTGGAGTAAATGTTTACCTGCGTTAATGAACCAATCTTGCAGTGTGGTGACACCAGGCTCCTTCTCGTATGGAAACTCCATCGATGCCTCTCATTTCATCCAGTTGGAAGACATGAAATGCAACTTTCAGCCTCTCAATCTGACTTTCCAGGTACTTCGTGTTTCTATTTTTTACATCTTTCCCTACATTATATCTATTTAATTTTCTCTTCTCTTGTTTCTTCTTGATGGTTCCAGGCCATAAACAAGGGGCCCAGCAGGCTGCCCGGCTCCACTGTGGACATCAGGATACCCAACCGACTTGCTGGCAACGGACCCGACATGTTCCATGTGGTGGAAACCCAAGTGGGTACCAACAGCTGTCCGTCCACACCATTTATCTACCAGGAGTCATCATTCACTGTTTAGTTTACCAGGAGAAAACAACAAGTTTTCTTTTTTACTCACCCATATCTTTTGACCACGCATGATGGGATCAGGAGCCCGAAGCCAAAATGTTGGCGTTGCCACTGAGACTACCGTCCCATTTTGTTTCACAATATTTCTCATTTAGATAAAGAAACACAATCCTCCCGGCGCGTTTAGGTGTTTTTATAACCTTTACACAGCTTCTTTTCTCTATAGCTAGATCATGGAGGAGCTCAAGCTGTTAATTGTACTTGCTGTGAATGGGCAGACAGTGGTGGTATATCCCACCTTCTCCAGTCCATCTGGAATCACTTTCATGGGATCAGGCAGCTTGAAAGGATCAGGAACCTACAGAGCGGGCTACTGAGTCGTACCACCCCAAGCCTGGAACCACATATCATAAGCTGTAACATATTCCAGCTCCCAACTCACTGGGCAGTCACACCTTTGTGTTTTATAGCCAGGTATCTTTCCATTTAATACATCATTAAAGACAGTGTTTACATTTCTGGCTTTTTACCCCACATGTTCCTGTTTTTAGGCCCCCAAATCCCCAAATGTCTAATAAAGAAATCCCTAAAGTTAGTGCAGCCACAAAAAGAGAGCATGAATCTTCACTTTAGCCAATTGCTGGCAGACATACAGTCATGTTGGGAAGCAGCAGGGTGGACAATAAGGACGAACTGAGGAGAGGCTTCAGATCTGTCAGAGGAGAGGGGCAACGGGGCAGTAAAACGTACAGCTCCTAAATCACTCCACATGGGAAATCTGTGGGAGGGGTGCCAGCTTGTTGCAGGGGAGAACTTCCTGTGAGCCCTGGAGACTCATAATAACAGTAGGAATGGGCCCTTTGTGGTGTCAGAGGCACTGTGTTGACATTCTGGGGTTAAACTCTTATCTAAAACTTTAAACATTTCAAACCTGCTTTCCACCTGGATCATAGATGCTTATTTGAGATATAAAGCATGCCCTATTTTGTCCTCCACAGCCCAGAAGGCGTTTGAAGTCACAACAAACAAACAAAAAAACAATTCAAAAGCGGGATTGTGCAGCTTTTTTTTTTCCTTGCAGATTTAGTTACATCCTTCAACTAGTGCCCATTTCTTAGAGAGCAAAGTAAACCCCACCTCCTGATCTTTAACTCACAGTTTTAACATCTTTGCACACAGCATGTACTCTATCTTTTCTTGTTTTGAGTTTTTAGAGTTTCACAGTTAGGTGAAAAAATGAGGACAGCTGAAACTCCCAGCTAAACTCAACCTTTTACTTAAACAAACCCCAAAGGGCAATTCTGACCCGACACAACAAGTCAAGTTACCAAACAAACACCAACATAAACCAAAAACATCTGGAAAAGATGGACCCAAAGACGAGACTACCAATAGACACGAAACCGAGGAGACGGAAGAAGCTATTGCTAGCGATCAGCATGCTAAGGCTGACATACTGACTGTAATTCATTCGCTGAAAATTCATTTTTTTAAACAGCTCCAAGAAGTTATAGTATCAAATAATTATAATTTAATTCTTGTGTTATGTAATATGTTTAGGTGTCAGACGGTCGAGGGAACTGCACCCCTCACAGGAACCTGATGTCCTGCACCATCCCCCAGGACAAAGAAAACATCTTCCACTCCATATTCTCCTTCTTCACCAAATCTGGGCGCAAAGTCTTGGTAAATAGGCAACTCAAATTTTTATTTGTATTTATCACACACTTCTCTCACTGCTTATTGTATCCACTTATGTTTTTTTTTTTGTTTGTTTGTTTGTTTTTTTCCCCAGGATTGTGATCGGCCTGGAAGAGCATGTATGGTAATCTCCTGCAGTTTGGGCCCACAGTTAAAAGACGAAGCTTTGAACATAGACTTGAAACTTTTGCTGAACACGGAAATTTTAAAAATAGTAAGATGTGCTTTAATAAGTCAGTACATTTGGCCGAATGTTATTTAAATTAGAAGCATAATGGTGACTTTTATGCCTACAGGATAGTTCCTCTGTGATCCAGTTTGTGACAAGAGGCAGCGTCCAAGTTAATCACAGGGCAATAGAGGTGCCAAACGGGCTGCCAGAAGACATTTCAGTAAGTATTGTGTTCTGCTCACAATATTGCTATATAAGTTCAGTCCATTTACCATTTATTAGAGTCATCGGTAAATGAGAGTTGATCAGTGATTCTCAAACTTTTTGGAACAAATACTCCATCTCACTTACTAAATCCTACAGTTTCCAGGTACGACCATATTGACAAGCATTTTAAAAGTAATACATTAGGACCGGATTTATTTTTTATTCATTGTGTTTTTGCACATAGACAATAGATGTCTGTATCCTTCCGCACAACATGTAGTTTGTTATATTTTTGCTTAAACATTTTAGATCTAAGTTGTAAAAATAAACGAAAAGGTCCCCTGTAGTCTTCAATTTGAGTGGAAAAATTAGAAATTTCTAACAAATCCCAACATGGCTCATGTGTTCAAAACATAGCATTTGCATTAATAAATACTTATTTGCACTTCTAGATGTTTAAATATTCTTAGATCTCTCATACATGTTGGTGTAAAATTAATTTGTTAGATACCTATAGCTGGTGCACGGATCAGTTGGGTTTGATTTTATTCGCATGTTCTGCCTTCATAACCAGCCAGCAGAAATTGTTCTCGGTTCCCTGACACCCCCTTCAGCTTAAGCTTGGAGTGTTTCTCCTTGCACATCTTTTTAGATTAGTTTTTGTTTGGCTGAGTACGACCAAAGGCAATCCAAGGTCCATTTAATTGTATCCACAGTTTGAGTTACGTTGCGATGAAAACAGTAATCGTCCTTTGATGCGAGTTTGAAAGAGTTGGCCTTTCAAACCTTGTTTGTTCTGGCTGAGAATAGAAGCCAACTACCAAAATTAAAATCAGTAATGATGAGTAGCTGTGCTTTATTACCATAATATATACGGTTAATCAGGTTGTGATTAGGCATTCTTTAAACCACAAAAGAGCTCGAATGTGGATCAGATTAATAAAGAAAAAGAGAACAAGAACCAGATGCTGTACTGCGCTTCGACTTGAATCGACTCCTTCGAGGGTCTTCAGCTGCACACGGGGGCGCCTCCCTCCCCCGTTGCTGTTTGCTGAGTGATTAAATGGCTCAGCAGATTCAATTTGACAATTGCGCCGAGGACCGAGGCGGCTCGCATGGGGATCTCTTGAGAGATTGGTGTGCTGACTGGGTTGCCACTAGGTTGACCCCGAGCAATGATGGTGCTAGGAAAATTCAGACCCGGTATTAATATGTCCATACCACACAGCTCTTTCAGCACTTAGAGTGTGCACTCTGTCCCCTGACCATTGCTCTCATGGCCTTTGGTAAACACTCTTGGTCTCTCCCGAGGGATCACAGCGAGCCTGAGTACACAGTGGTCTCTGATCCCAGGATGTTCTGAAATCCCTTGTTTTTATCAGCCATGAGATGCTAGCAAACCCTCATACCGTTAGTCTGGCGAATAGTGATTTGCTTTCTTATGCATTCCTTCAGTTTTTGATTTTCTGCTATGCTTGTATGTTTCACCTTCAACACAGAATAAACACTAAAAGCGTGTTTTGAAATGATTTAATTTATTAAAGGTGACCTATTATGCATCCTTCAACAGGCTAAGATAGGTCTATGTTCTATACAAAACATGTCCTTTACATTTTTTACATAAAATCATTCTTAGGTAATGATATTAGCTGGTTCTGCCTGTTTTGAGGTCCTCTCAGAATGAACTACTTTAAGGCCCCTTGTCACTTAAAATACAAATAAGCTGCTGCTGGCCACACACCCCAACTCAATGTTTACACTTGCATATGAAAATGGCTGCAAACAGATGTGCAATTATACAACCGTACATCTTTGAAAAGCAGAAGTATTACCACCTGCACAACCATTAATCAATCAATCAATCAATCAAATTTTATTTGTATAGCACATTTCTGCAGCAAGGCATTTCAAAGTGCTTCACATAATTAAAATAAAAACAGCATGTGAGAAAGAGAAAGAGATTTAAAAAACATAAAAAGATAAAAACATTAAAATCACCAAAACAGTGAGAAAGAGACATTTTGAAAAAGATTAAAAAAGATAAAAGCATTAAAACCCGCACCCCTTTGAGGACTTCAGTTAAATGTTGTTTAACTGGGACTCAAACCTTCTGGGACTTTAGTCAAAAACACCATTTGACAAGGACTCCAACCTCTAGGTTTTTAGTTGAAACGCCGTCAACTGGGACTCTAAACCCCATAGGACTTTAGTTAAACGCCTTTTAACTGGGACATTTTCCAGGGGGCTTTACATCATTAAAACGTAAACAGTGAATACAGCAAGTGGTTTATGGATGGTAAGTCAACAAGAAAAGACTTGTACTTATTCAGCAGCCATTGTACCAATGTCCTGGAGTTCCCCTTGGGTTGCTAGGTGGCTGGCTGACACAACAAAACATTAACCTGTTGCCAAAAAAACATCTGGGTGGTTTGTTTAAGCACTTGGGCTGTTCTTAAAAGCAGCAAAGACCAAAATGGAAGAACACAAACGTGAATTTTGCATAAGGTCCCTTTTAAGGGCTAAATTCAATGCACTGTTCATATTTAGGAATACAGAAGTGAGTTCGGCTGTTGAACTGGGATGTTTAGAGTTGAGACCAATGGCCAGTAGACCAGTTTAATCTCTTCTGTTCACATAAATATCTTGGTATGCGTAACAACAGTTCAATTCCAGGAATCTGGATTCAGTGATTGGAGTGTTAGCGTGGGAAAATATTTAGAAGAAATATTCATCATCACTTTTGCATTTGGTTTTGTCTTGACACACACTTGGCGTCTCTGGCTACTTTTCAGTTCACAGGGAGACTCGTGTTCATCTGTCTCTGAAGTAGCTCTGCTGCCTCTTTTGTCTAAAGCACATCATGCAGGGCTGTGATGTTTTAGAGAGAGCATTGTTTGGATTTGTTTAAGATATTTTGAAAATATATCCATCTTGGCGGCTTTTCACTACAGGCTTCAATGCCGTGTTAAGCAGCCTTCGCTTTTGTTAATTAATTCACTACAAATTCAACTTTTCTCTTAATAAATCAAGTCATTGGATAGAAACTGATTTCATGTCAAGTGGGTTTGAACATGGTCACTGAAACACATAAATCAGAGAAATGTGATATTTGAATTACAGATTGTAAAAGTATTAAAGCAAGAGCTTAAGAAATTATTAAAACCATTTAAATAGTTTCCATGATTGTAGCCACATTTATTATACAGCTAATCTTCCCTCCACTGTTTTTATGTCTCACTTAAATCAGAGAGCACTTTTTTTAGGTAGACCAACTCCGCTGTCAGTGATTTATTATCCAGCAGACAGCGTTCACTGGAGTCATGGGAAACTTGTTCAGATTGCTCCCATTTATGACACAGCTTAGATATCTTTAATAGCTGCCATATTTTAAAAAAATTAATGATTCTAAACCCAAAGAGCCCCCTTACCATCACGTCAAATCAAAAAAGGGAGAGGGTGATGTAATGTTATTAATTGTTCTAACCTAAATGCCTGCTTTCTTCAAGAAATCAAACCTAGTTTTGGAGCTGTTGTCTAAAACACGCTTTATACAGGCCTGTACGTTAGAAAATGAAATGCATTTTGACACACATTAGATTGGGTCTTCTCACATCAATAAACACAAACGGGTTTTATGTGTTTCTGAGTACACTTTAGGACAGAAGATAATTTTACCACGACATCATCAAAGTTTATGATTGTCTCACAAGTGACTAAATCGCTATTAGCTGAATTAATTAGAAAGTAGTTCACACTACCGTTGAAGTCACTTTGGCAAGTTGAGCTGATTCTCTGGATTCATAAATCCAGATTAAATAGAGCATAGATGAGGTCATGCTCATGTTTTTTTTTTTTTTCCTTTTGTTCTTAAAGCAAAATCTCTGGCTCAATGCTTTGTTTCATGCAACCACATGCTGTGAAGTGGTTCAATGTTTCACATGGGACATTTACACTTTACTCTGGTAACAGAAAATGCTTTTCTGTTTTACAATGAGTACGTTAGCAGGAGATGGGATACAGAAAATGAAAAAACACTGAGATGTCAAACAAAAGGGAAGCAGACCTGCTCAAAAGTAACCTGGATTCGCTTAGCAAATTAGTACAATGTCGATAATAGCTTCTATTATCTTCTATAATAGAATCGATAACAGATTCTTCAAACAGCGTTGTTCATGGCTGCAAGCAGTCTTTACTTGTAGAGCCACAAGCAGATGCAGCATGCTGAATAACCACGTTAAATAGAGTATAGAAATTAATTAGAAAGATGTGAAGTGAAGCAGCTCTGGGTATGCAGCATATGTAATAATAATGGTTGGAAAGGTCTGCTGGTTTATATCTCATTATTCAATTAATGATGGTGTTATTTGATACTGAATTACTAAAAACATTTTAGAGGTGCAGCCATTATGTTATTATGTCATTGTTGTAACATATATATTTTGCATCTCATGCCAAGAAACATTTGGCATGGAAAACAATAGATGAATTTTACACAAATGATTTGGGGTTATATTGTACAGAAAAAAATCTGTCAACAGGTGTATTTGCAAATACTGAACAAATATTAAAATATGGTATATTTGTGCAGTTTCTATTTATATTTTAGAGTTTTTCTATTTTGTTGTGGGCTTGGTGAACATACCCTAATAGTGAAAACTGAGAATCCTAAGAAGAAAATCCCCTAACAGGCCAAACACTATTTAATATTTTTATTTATTTACTTATTGCAGAAAAATATTTCACGTAAAGTCCTCGTGGAGTGTTAACCAAGTGCTAACATCAACTATTACTACAAACTAGCATCTGAGATAGATTTACTAAAACTACCACCATCTCAGTTTAGTTAGAATGATAATTCTGCAAAGTAGCACAAAAATGGGTTAAGGAGAGACGTAACTTTAAAAAAAAAATGAGAAAAGATTAAAATAAGGACAATTTTTAGTAACTCAGCACATTATCCTGCCAGTTGTTTCCAACTGGTGCTGCAAACAGCTGGTGTAGCATGAAATCCAAAGGCCTCCTAGTCTCTACTCTCACCAAAAAGTATAGCCTGGAAATTAGTGATTATTAATTAAGTTACACGAATTTTCAAGTTATACTGATTTAGATTGTTATACATCTGCTCTCCGGTCCCAGAGTTACTTGTAGCTCCTCCTGAATTAAGTCGACGTTCTGGACCAGAGCTCTTTTTTAAAAAAAACAATGTTACTTCATCATCAGCGCGTGACTTCATGTGCATTCTTTCGTGCATGTGTTTTGTATTTGAGTGTGACTCCCTAAATTTTGCTGCGTTTCAGCTGGTGTTCGAGGCTCTCCACAGTCAGGAGCCGAGGGGTTACGTCGTCGGCTGGATCATCGCCATCAGCCTCCTGGTGGGAATCCTCATCTTTCTGCTGCTGGCTGTGCTACTCTGGAAGGTAATCACACACAGAAACAGATTTAGATATTTAGATATTTTTCAACATGCAGTGTGCAAAAACTAGTAAATAGTGTGTGTGACAGTCAGAAGCAACGTGTTGTACACTGGGTCAGTTGACGAGAGGCAGCTGGAGGTCGGGGAAAGGAGGTGGGGGTCAAAGCTTTCTTTAGGGCTTTGACAACCATGAAAAGGACAAATCACGGACTGGGCAGTAATTCACACCATGCCGCCTGCATGAAAAAACGAATTTAAAAAGGAAATGGCAATTACACTGATACCCAAAGACGCTGTTAGCACAAAACTCCTTTTCTTTTTCACTGTTTCATCTTCCGTTGGGAATACCACAACGAAACTTTGGAATGTCGGTCCAGGGACACATTATCCGACCTATTCCCAAAGTGCTCAGATCTTGCCAAAGCAAACCCTGCTTACAAGTCCGGCGCATGTCCTGTATTGCTTTTATCAGGAAATGCCTGAGAGGAGCGCAGCTCTGTATCAATACATGTTAGTCACCAAATGGAGATAAATGGATGGATGCAGAATTTTGTGTCACTTTCTGCTTGACCTAGTAATGTTGAATAAAAGCTGTTGTGCAGTATAGCTTCCCTAAATAAACAGTACATGTCTAGAAGAGAAATATTTGCTTTGCAGCTGTACATCCCATGGTTTTTATTTAATTCCAATTTATGGATTTTTGTGGATAGCATGGCCGACTCTGGAGTGCAAACTGATTTCCTGTCCCCAAGATATCTGTCTTCCATCTGTTTCTCAGTGGGAGTAGTCTCAGCTTTTGGATGTTTCACTCAAAGATATAATCGATCACCATTCACTTGGGGTCTTACAAGTTTTGCAGTCTAACTTGGTGTTATTTTTGGAATAATGCAGCTGAAATAAGAGGCCGCTTATCTACAGATAAGCGTTCGCTGGTGGTGTTTTTAACGAAACTCAGCTGCTCTGAGTCAGCTGGAGAAGTATTTATACTTTCAGTTTTTTATGTTAAATGTTGGTGAAAAAAACTGCAGATTTTCATAAACAGCAACATGTATGGAGGTTTTCTTCAGAGTTTGTGGGAAGAGCTAAAAGCAGGGCAATCATGGAAGAAAAACTGAGGTCGAGTTTCAATTTCCAGTTGGTTGAAGACCCGAAACTTTCTTGTATAAACTAAATATTTCCTCAACTATAGATTTGATTTGCAGCAAAGTGATAGAAACACAAAAATACACTGCAATAACAAAATCTAAGTATTTTTGTTTAGTTTCTACTGCAAATATCTTAGTTGAAATAAGACAAAACTAAATTACAAGCAACTTTTCAGCAACAGATAAAAGCTTGTTTTGGTCAATAATTCATGAATATTGATTTTTCTTTTAAGTACTAGTTCCACTGTACTTAACAATTAACCAAGACAACAAGACATTCATTTCATATTATAAGTGAAAAAAAAAAACTGCTTGGACCTAGTACTTAAAAAAAGACAACAATATTCAGGAATGATTGACAGAAACAAGCTCCTATATT
>NW_015113212.1:134293-135200 GCF_001443285.1 Poecilia latipinna
CAAATATCTGACTAAACCAACCTGGGTCATGTGAGCACAACAATGTATATTTTCCTGGTGTTTGCTGAACATTTTTTATTTTAAACATTGTAGTAGGTGGATGGTGCCTGTAAAATCCCTTGTCCTGGAGCAGAACTCAATACATTATAATAGTTTAAAGCANTTNAAGAAATACTAAAATTATACTAAAATTATAAAATCATATAGTATTTCTATAAATTGTATACTTAATTTATACAATTAAGTATAAATATTTAAATAAATAATTATAAAAGTATCAATAAATTGAATTAAAAATCATTTTTAATTTGTCCCAAGTTTTGTCAACACTGTTGAGAAAAGATGGTAAAAAAAAAATCAGGCATTATTGGGGAACACCAGAACTTCTGAGGACCCCATGATCTCTTCCTTTCTCTTCCTTTGCTAAGAGGGCTAGTTAGCTCTGGTTAGCTTATGTTATTCTTTAGTTTTTTCTTCTGTTTTATTCCTAAGTTGTTTGTCACAACCATGATGTGTCAACTCCATAACTGACAATTTTCAAAACTTTGATGAAATTTTGTGAAATAAAAGCTTAATTTTGGTAAACTGTAAAGATTTCATGGACCTGATGAGCTACAATATGGCCTCCTTCAGAATAACATCATATAAATTGAGGTAGTTTGGCTTTTTTTCCAACTCCGTCAGACGTCAACTCCATCAGAGTCTTTCTGACTCTTTCAGTGAAATTGTTGTCAAATCTCACTTAAATGTGCAATTAATTCATTTTAATGTATTTTACATAAATTGCATTATTTCACATGTATCAAGTTTTTCATTTTACTCACTAGTTTGTCACCACCTTCAGTTCTGTATCAACTCCGTCAGATGGCCTTTTTGTTGTTTTTTGTTTTAAATATTTATTTTGTTT
>NW_015113212.1:139066-143369 GCF_001443285.1 Poecilia latipinna
AACTAGACCAAAATACTTGGGTCAGATTTTGTTTTTCTGCAGCGTGTGCATCACTTTGTGGCCACCTCTCTAAAAACGAATCCTCCCTCCCCCTCTCTCTCTCTCTCTCTTTTTTTTCTCTCTCTCTCTCTCTCTCTCTCTCTTAACAGATGGGTTTCTTCCGTCGACACTACAGAGAGATCATTGAAGCTGAAAAGAACCGGAAGGACAGTGATGAAAGCTGGGACTGGATGGACAAGGACCACTGAGACATTCGACTGGGGCCCAAGCGGAGCCAGTGAGATTAGGCTTAAGATGGATCCAATAGCACTGGGAGCGCAGCCGCCCCGGTGGCACCAGATTCTTCAAAGTCTTTCATATGTGGAAGAGAAGATTATTCTCCATATTTTCTGGAGACTCTCTATTATTTGGGGTGTCGGTGGTGGGGTCCAGGGAAGGGGCTTCTGAGGTGAATATGGGGCTCAGAGGAGGATACTTGCTGTGGAAATCGGCTGTTCTGTGATGAGGGAACTCCACGCCGGTGGAGCCGAGCTGTGGATCTAGAGAGCATGAATACTGGTGGACAACAAAACCCTCAGGGCTGTGATACATAGCAAATTTATTTTTATACATACACTTTCAAGCCATATAAAAAAAGGAAGGTTATTAATGCCATTAGAAACTTTCTTTATCTGCAGTTTTTTTTTGCAGTTTTTTTTTTTTTTTTTCCTAAAAGCACTGATGTTTGAAGAGAATGAATGCATTTTGCTCCAAAGCTTTTAATCTGTAACATATGAGTGGAGTCGTCTGTATTTTCAACTCATTCCTAAAAGTTTGATCAAAAAGTTTAATTTATTTCAATATTTAAGTTAAACTGAAACTCCTTTTAATTATTTAGACACAGAGTGACATATCTGAAGCATTATTGCCTATTTGTTTTCATGATTTGATGTTCAAATTTAATAAATTTTAAGCGTGGTGTATCAGAATTGCAGGAGAACAACAAAAATAGGGATTTTTGATCAAGAAATTATACAAAATTGTTAAATTGTCTTCTAGACTGGACAGCTTCTGACAACCTCCAGAAAGAGACTAAGCCACAAAGCTGTGAAAGAAAGTTTAATGGAAGAAAAACATGTGGCAAAGAATCATGGAAAAATAACAGGAATAATCACAGACTTAAGGGATATTCCAATCAGTGTTACACGATCCCTTATATGACTTCCACTTTTTAATTTAAATTACTGAATTAAATAAACTTCTTCCTGATATTCTAATTAATTGAGATGTGCCTGTATCTCTTTTTTACCTTTCTCTGTGTAATTTTATTTCCACACAAATGACTGCATCCCTTTTAGAATTTTTTTTTTAATGCCCTTTAAAGACTATGGGAGCATTGTTCAATCTTATGTCATCAAGCACTGAAGAGATATCAGTTATAACTTTACTTCTTTAGTCTATTTTCTTTTATGTGTAAAATACAAAATATTGTTCAATCTTAGCATTCAAATTTCAAGCTTTTTCAGTGTGATCAGCTCTTTGCTCTTATCGGACGTTTTGAATTTTGACATATGTAAAATCGAACCGAGCTGTTTCAAAAGTATGCATCAGATTTTTCAAGTTCATCCCCTTGAAAATTAATTATGTCATGAAAGACTGTTCGTATAAAACCTCTATTTTTGCTTTCTTAAAACCTACTCTAGACTCTTGTTTTTTTTTTTTTTTTTTTTTTATTTTTGGGTTTTAGAGTCAAATAGGAAATCTTAGAGTTGTTTACAGGGCTCGACGGCATGAGTAATCTCCTAAAAATAAATGGAACTTGGCTGCACTCAGCCGCTACACAAAAAACAAGCTCTTTGGGGATCATGGGAATAACTCAGTTTAAGATAAAGGGATCAAAAGGATAAATTATCCCACAGGTTGAGAATAAAAACTTTAAATCAAGCTTTAAAATCAGGACGCTTAATGAACCTGTTGCAACTGGCCCCACATTCCCACTTTTAAATGATGAAAAATTAAAAGAAAAATTACTGTACGCTATGTATCAGATTCACAGTAAAAGTGCAATTCTTAAGAGCTCAAATATTTCCTAACCTGCTTAGACTTAAACTTTAAGCCACTTTATACCTACTAATGGCTGCTTCAGTCTTTTATTGTGCAGAATATTTTGTCACTATTGAATTTCACTGGCATCACAGCAGCGTATACTGTACACTTTCACGTCCTTCCTCTGCACCAAAGTCAAAGATGCTAAACTTCATTTATGAATTCATTTAGGAAACCAACACTTGACTTTTGTTTTGTTCTGTTTGTTTTTGTAAAAGTCTAACTGTGATGATTCAGTGTTGGATGCCTTCGTTAATCACACCAATGTTTGGACTTTTGTTCTGAGTGTACTACTGTCAGTGAGTATCATTTCCATTATAGTGTGCTGTACCTTTGATGTTTAAAGTCATGACTGAGCTGTATATTTATCTGTCGATAAATTTCAGAGTGAAATATCCAAACTCTGTGCTTGTTTACTTTTTTCGGTTGAGTGCTTTGTTTTTGATGGAATTTTGCGCCACCTGCTGGGAGCATCACTGCTTTTAAATTGACAAAACGTTGATGAATGAAATCGGCATTTCAGAATATGAAGGGATTTTGTTATAAGTGTCTTCTAGTTCCAGATACAATTGATGTCCAGTCATTATTTTTGGTGTGGTATGTTACAATGTTTTCTTGTTTTATTTTACTTTCTTACAGTTTCTTTTTATGGATCACAATATTTAACCACTCAAAACATTAAAATATATACATTTAAAATTGTGAAATTTAAGTACTTACAAAAATTGAACTTCTTGTTTGCTGAATTCGCCACTGTTTTCCCCCCCCAACATGAAATGTGCAGTGGGCAAAAACATATTTTTCATACTTATCTTTATGTAAATTATCATTTCTATTTTTCTAACCTGACTAAATAGTCAATATAAAAGCAATACTGCAGTAAATTCATATAAAATGCCATTATTTTATAAAATATTTATGTCCAATTTAAATCTTGTCGGATGGGTTTTTATTTTTTTTAAATCTATGAATTTATCTTCATAGATTGATATATAAGCTACATTAAATTATCCCACTTCCTGTTACTGCTAACATCTCAAGTAGACAGTGGTTTTTGTGCCATTCAAAATATTTGAACCTAAAAATCACTATCACCAAAAATATTTTTAACATCAGTCTTGTTACGCTAGTATCGTATGAAAAACACTGATTTTTAATCAGACATGTTTATTTAAAGGTTTTTAAACCATAACTTCATTGGTGACATATACAGTATTTTCTAAATGTATACTAGTAAGTTGAGTTTTTCACAGAAATCTTTGAAATAATCGATTATTCAAGAACACCTGTGGAGTTTCTTAAATGCATACAAAATTTATCTTCCATACTTTATCACTTGCTAATGTGTAAAGTTGATAAGGTGACAACAGTTGCTATGAAACACTGAAATCTATCACCTGCTGAATTATTAAAACGGCTCCAGCATTGACCGGAGCTGAAGCACCACAGGCTCATTTTCACCAGTAAGAGCTACTATCAGAGCTATGTCCTCGTTACTGGAGCACAGCTTTGTCAGGACCTTAGCTTTGGAGAGGGTGGTGGCCCCCATTGCAACTCATTTATGTTACCTGGTGCTGCTGTGTGACATTATGGATGATGAGTCCGAGCTGTTCAGCCGGCTGGAGGCAGCGGCTCTGGAGGTAGTTAAAGCCACTGACAACATGGCGGCAGTGGTCTCCAGGTATGTACTGTTTAGTCAGCTGGTTTCTGCAGCTGTGTGATCGGATTAATGCTGACCCTTCAACTTTCAGGCTAATTAGTAATACAGAAGATGAAGTTCTGCACATGGAGATGTCGTCGCTGCTGGAGCCGCTCAGTGTGTCCGGGCGCCACGTCCTGCTGGCGGCGCAGAAACTCAGCATCCAGCCTAATCTGCCTGAGCACAGAGAGGAACTCATCACCGCAACTCAGAATGTTTTCCTAGGAGTTCTCAAAGTAAAGCGTTTCATTATGTATTATTAATTATATTTATTATTATTTATTATTCCTTATTTTATTTTTATTTTTTTTACATTTTCTATCTGGGCTTTGTTGGAGAGAGACAAGAAAAGAAAGTTGTTGACAGGCATGAAATTACCTTATAGCACATGTGTCAAACTCAAGGCCCGCGGGCCACATGTGGCCCGCCATGTCATTTTATGTGGCCCGCCATGTCATTTTATGTGGCCCGCCATGTCATTTTATGTGGCCCGCCCAGCATTTTATAGGCTGATGATTG
>NW_015113212.1:147027-192074 GCF_001443285.1 Poecilia latipinna
GCTTCTCCGAAACGGACAGATGTTGCGTCTGCAGCTCCTCCAGAGCGCCGCTCTCCTGGGTAACGTGAACCCAGAAGGCTCCAAATAAACTACCGGCTTCTCAAATGGTTTAACACAACGTTGCATTCTCTTTAGTTTTCTCTGATCTGTAATGGAGACTTGAATTCAACCAAAGGTTTGAATTTTGCTTCCTAACCATTTTTTATTTGTAAGTATTGATTTTATTTTTTAGCCATTTAGCCAATTCTCTGTAGAACCATTTGTCTCTGCTAATGACATCTTCAATACAGTTTTTTTTTGATCCCAGGCTTAATTTATGGACTGTAATGTGAAATTAGGCACAAGTATAAGTCTGACAGTTTGTTCACCAAGTTACTGTGCTCTCTGAGAGGATCTGTAAGTATTTGACATTGTTCCATGCCCATCGTTGACGTTAGTCTCTAACAAAATGTGGATCATCTACCAGGAACACTGCAAAGAGCCTGAGTTTCTGTAGTGTAGTGGTTATCACGTTTGCTTTACACGCAAAAGGTCTCTGGTTCAAAACCAGACAGAAACAGATTTTGCATGTTCTCTTCATCACAGGTGTTTACTAAAGGTCAACAAGGGTCTGTGGTGTCATGGTCGGTACTCTGAATCCAGGCATCTGAGTGCAAACCTCAGTTGAAATTTTCATGCGTTGCATCTCACATCATCAACTTTGGAACCTCAAACTGAAACAAAGCAGTGAAGTACAGTTCCTGTAGTGTAGTGGTTATCACGTTTGCTTTACACACAAAAGGTCTCTGGTTCGAAACCAGGCAGAAATGGTTTTTGTCGGTTATGCATCTCTTGGGTGCAGTGAGACAATAAGAGCCTTCCTCTTTTGTGATGGTTCATTTGCCAATCGACTTCAATGTCGGCTTCTTTGAAATCAAAGCTACTTTACTTCAATTACCAACTGGCAGTTCTATGGCGTTGTTATTATTATTATTATTATTATTAAAGATTCAAGATATATTGAATATAACATTTAACTAGAAACTCTGTCCACAAAACTGGAGAAACAGTTTTGTTAAATAATGTTAAATAAAACCATGACAGACTGAAGATGCAGAACAATCAGCTAATAAACCAGATGATGTGAAGCAACAAAGCTGAATATAGGATCCATAATCTGAATGAAATAAATGTAATTTCACTGTGGAAGGTGCTGCAGGTTTCTGTCCTTTTTCACATTTAATCAGTTTTATTCACACAGAAAGAGATCAAAGTTTAACCTGGAATAAGACAAAATGTCTCCAAACATCAAGAAAACATTTTGAAAGAATGGAAAAAGCAAACTTACAGTTATTCCAACCATCTAAAGTTTCGGAGAAGACGTCTTTCCTCAAGATGGGAGACCAGAACCGATTCGGACTTTGGTCCAGGTGAGCAGATCCCTGGATGGACTCAGAACCTCACCTGTTTTAGAGGCGGGGCAGAAACACAAACCTCACAGCCGCTACAGCCAAACTGAATTTCAACTTTAAATATTGATAATGATGTTCGTTCATCTATTTAGAAACACTGGAACCATGAGAACGGAGGCGCCAGTCAGGATGGACGCCACAGATCAACAGTTTTCATTTAATCTTCCTGCGTCGCTCTGATCCTCCCAGCACACAGGCGGTTTCTGTCTGAACAATTTTTAACAGAACAAACGAACAAACTCCATGTTACCGTAACACTGACACCAGCCTGAAGACTGAAAGGGAAACATATTTAATGACAATGAAAACACGTTGAAAGGATTTTTTCTGAGACTCTTACAGACTAATGAAAACACAAAGATAGAAGGAAGTTAAAGTGACATTACTTTAACAGATAAAAGATTCTCAGAAAAGCCTCAACTTCTTTTAAAAGTAATTAAAATTGATAATCGTCCAAAAGATTTTGATTCTGTCATAATACCATGGATGAACTTAGATATGAAATTTTCCTTTGATAAATTTCTGAGTTGTATTTTCTCCAGGTTGTGATGGATTTACAGTCTGAATTATGTTTCTCTTGTCTGGTTTTGGTTTGATTTTTTTCTGATCTTCAGTTAAAATCCTCATTCAGACAAAACTTACATCAGCGTTCATTATTCACATTATTCTGTTGCTCTTTCAGTGGTCCTCACAGATGTATGAAAAAATTGTAACAAAGCAAAAATCTTGCCATAAACAAATTGGAACATTAAAGCAGATTCCTTCAGGTTTCTGCTTCCTTTTTGAAGTTCAAGTTAGAAATGAAAAATGTTTGTGTTTTGAAACAGACAAACGTTTTTCTCTTCATCTTTTGGATGTTGATTCTCCTCTGCAGTTTGGATTATTGATGGCAGTTCTGATTGTCTTATGAAACATAAAGCTACTTTACTTAGACTCCACAGACTGCAGTAATAAATGCACATTTTGTCGTGTCCCATCTTTGTTCCTGTTTAGTATTTCATCCCTCAAAAGCAGCAGAACTTTTTAAAATTGTCTCCACCTGCAAGAAGTTTCTCTGGGGGGTTTATGACGGTGTGTAAGTCCAGCTGGGTGTGTTAGCTGAATGTTTATAACGGAGCTGAGGAGAAATGGTGCCTTCAGGGACCTCTGTCTGCTGGTAAACTGGCCTGTTGTTTTACAATAAGGAACCCCGCGGCACTTCCAGAAACATTGTCATCTTTAATAATCTATCAAACATATGAAGCAACAAATGCCTGAGAGAAAATGTGTTTGAATTAGATGGAAAGATGTTGTTGAAACCGAGTGGCGCAACTGCACATTATTCAGGTGGATGCGAAAGCATAAATCGGCGCCCCCCCTTCCCCCCGAGGCGACGCTGCGTGGAGTGTAAAACTCGCTACATTTACCTCGTTATGTGCGAGAGGTGAAGGAGCGTGAGGCGCTGAACTGTATGGGAAAACATAATCGGCGCGTCGCCCCCTCCAGACGGGGTTTTGGCGCCCCCTCTGGTGCTGCGCCCCTATGCGTTGCATGTGCTGCATACCCACTTTTTGCGCCTCTGTTGAAACCTCATTTCCTCAGAACTTAAACAGAGAACGTTCCCGCTGTCCGTTTGGCTGAGAGCGGAAACGAGTCTTGGCTGACTTCAGACCAGCTCATCTGGATCATTTTATGAGAAATGGCTCCCAAAACGGCCAAAAAGATTTTAAGTGACATCCTGGAGAACCTGTCAGACGAGAACCTTGACAAGTTCCGGTCAGAACTGCTGAACCGGGGAGTTGTGAAGACGAGCCAGGTGCAGAAGAAAGGGTTCTTGGTGATTACAGATGTGATGGTTCAAGCTTACACTGAGAAAAACGTCCTGAAGGAAGCAGAGGACATCCTGAGAGCGAACAACTGCAAACAGGCGGCGGAGGAACTGGGTAAATATCTGCACAACTTCTGGACCCGTTGATTCCTTCCGCACTGAGATCCGATCAGCTCAGCAGGAGAACTCAAAATGTTTCATCCTCAGGTTTTAACGTTTGAACGTTTTCTCTCTGAATGAACTGATTTCACAGAGTAAAAGTTAAACCAGTTCGGCTCTTTTTTACTTTCACAACCCTCAACATCCGAATAGTTCCCGTTTCCTGTTTCTTTAGTCTCTCAATGACCTGATGCGTAAAAACCACAGAAAAAAGGAGAAACGCCCTAAAACCGGCCCTAAGTTTCAGTTCAGACTTTTTTCTTTTCTTTGTTGGAGGAAACTGCAGTTTGCTCCACGGGAAACTGTTGGAAACAGAACAGTTTAGTTCTGACCGCCCTGTTTGGATCTGGATCTGATCTTAAATGCCACGTCAGCTTCATTTTCTGTACATTACAGATATCTGATCTGAAACATATGACTAGATGCGTTAGTGAATTAAGATATCTCTAATCATATTTAATAATACTTATTTGATATATCTCTAACTTCTGGCTGATCATTGAGTCGTATGGAGGCTCTAATTCAAGATATCTGCAGTGAATTACTACCTACTATTACGATCAGTCATAAAGTGAATTTGAGATAACATGCTTTTTGTTCTGACTGTAGAGATATTGTGAATGACACCCATAATTCAAGGTATCTTAAAGGTATTTGTAGATAGTAGTTAAAAATCTTTAAAATACTTTTTGCGTATAGTGGATAACCAGACAAACTGCAGAAACTCGTTTTCACACAGAAAACGATCTCTGACTGGATAAAGAGGCTCTGAGGTGACAGATCTGATGAGCAGGAGAGTTTGTGGAGAAACTTAAAGCTGAGGACTGAACTGTAAGGAAACTGCTGTTGCATCAGGAGTTTTGATGAACAGATGCAGCAAAAAAATCTAAACATTTTGGTGCAATAAAGGTTTTTGTGGGAATCGGTAAATTGAGAGAAGTTGAAGCAGCCATGTTTAGGACCTTGTGGCAGTTCCTGCACCAACATTACAGCTTTTCATCTCTAAAATATTTCTGTAATTGCAATAAACTATTGAAAACAAATATTGTTTTCTATATTTGCAGCTGAAGAAGCCAAGAAAGCAGGTCTAGGAACACCTGACCGTGACCCAGGTCCAGGTCTGGGTCCAGGTCCAGGTCTGGGTCCAGGTCCAGGTCCGGCTCCGGTTGGAGGTTAGCTCTACTTCTTTACTTCATTTAAAAATACAAAGCACTAGTAAAGTTTNTCGACTTCATTGTCGGCTTCTTTGAAATCGAAGCTACTTTACTTCAATTACCAATTGGCAGTTCTATGGCGTAATACTCAAGGCCTGCGGGCCACATTTGGCCCCCCAGCATTTTATAGGCCGATGATTGACTTTAAATAGGTTTTGAGAATGAACTGACTACAAACTACATTTCAACCAAAGGTTTGTAATGCGCTTCCTAACCAGACGCTCCAAAGCGTCTGGTCCATAACTCTTCAACACGCTGTCAGCTCCCGGTCAGAAAGACGCATTTAGTTCAGAGACCATGAGATGATATTCAGAAAGAATGTTTTTAATTAATTGATCTCAGTTGCCTCTGAGACTAAATCTTTGCGTAAAGTCTATAATGTCTGCCCATGTGACTTGTTTTTATCATTTGTTTTCTTACCTTTTAAATATTTAAACACTGATTTAAATATTGTAATTTTTAAACTGAGCAGTAATTTTACATCCATGGAAACTCAAATGTAATATTTAAAACTTCAATACATAAAATCAATTATTTAACATTATGAAGTGTTGTTTAATGTATTTTTAGCATTGTATTTTTATACATTTATGCTAGGGGTGCCCAAGTCTAGTTTTCCAGAGCTACCATCTGCAACTTTAGATGCATTCCTTCTCTTAACACACCTGGACCATTGACTCATTATAAACCTCTACAGAACTGAATGAGGGAAGTCAACCTTTTGTCTGGGGTGTGTTTTAGCAGGGATGCACTCCTGATTTGTACCGTCAATGTGGCCCGTTGAGGGGGACCAATATGCTGAAGGGGCCCTCGGTGAAATTGAGTTTGACACCCCTGCCCTATAGCATGAAAGAGCTCTGGTCAGATGAGATCAGGCTGACATGTTATGTGTGACAGAAAGCTGACGGTTCACATCACTGAATTCATCATTCCCACTATACAACTTTGTAGTGGCAGGACTACAAAGTGCTTTGGGGATGCATTTCTTTAACATGGATGGGCAATCTGGTTAGAGTCAATTAAAAATTTGAGGTTACAGAGCTGCAAAGGATTTGACATTCATCTGTCAGCATTTCAATTACCCTGTCAAATGTCCCAGCCAGTCAAACTCCAGACCTAAATCCAAACAAGAATCTAGCAGGACTTGAAAATGAACTTCAAATACTCACTTAGGAGATTTTTTAAAGTCAAATTTTTGTTTGTGAGAAGTTTTGAAAACCACTCATCTGCATATTGCAAAGATTGCATAAAATCCTAATAAAATGCACTGAAGGTGCTCACTATAACTAAGGCTTTGCATGCAACTTTTTCTCTTGATCTTCAAAACAGTGAATTAAGTAAATGTATGCATATGACCTGAACATAAAAAAAATAGAAATCTTAATTTATGTGCTTATTGCGCACATTTGATTTCACCTAGATAATTCAGTACAGAAACTCTTCAAAGGGGACGATACTTTGGAACATATTTGAATTCTCTCTCATAACTTGAGAGATCTTCTTGCTCCAACTGCTTCTATAAATTGAGATGAAATGATTCTTCTGAATCACATTGTACTGTTTTATACCAGAAAGCAGTCTCATCTCTTCCATCACTAAGCAAAAGTTACCTTCTTTTTGTGACTCTTTCTATGCCCAGACATTTCAATAAATGAAAAAAGAGTAAATAAAATGGACTTTGTTGTTCATGACTTTGATTGTTTTGGATTATGTATCAAATTTCTGTTAAAATATGTTGCTTGTGGCTGACAGTGATCTGTCTGCTTGTAGGTCCTTTTGGTGGCGGACAGTGCGGTTGTGAGGAAAGTTCTGGCTGCAGCTGATCGGGTTCTAGAGTCCCTCTCTAAGCTCGGCTCCTCTTTGGATATTAAATCTCTCCTCAGGTCCTTTAAAGACTTTTCTGAATCTTTGCTCAACCTTAATGACCTCACGGTGGACAGGGCCAACTCCTTACTGGATCCCAGACAAACAAAGCAGCTTCTTGACTCCTTAGAAACACTGAGGAGGTGCATCTCCATGCTCCACACAGCAATGTGCACCACCATCAAACACCCTACAAGTGACCAGGCCCAAGCTGCCAAGAGGTTCATTCTAGACAAAATCCAAACCACGGTCAGCGACATCAGTGTAACTCTCAGGAGTGACGGCCACAAAGGACCACTGGGTCCCTACGGGTTCTACACTGGGAGGCATCACAGCCTGTTGCACCTACTTGATAATTGCTCTAGTGCACTGATTCAGGACAGTGGCTTTGACAGCATGGTGAGAGACATTGTCTTCCATGCCATGGTTGTAGCCAATTGTTCACGAAGAGAGTCGCAACAAAGAATAGTGAGCCACTGCCGTCACATTCTGCACTTCTGGTCTGACATAAAACGGATCTTAAAATCCTCAGAAGAAAGTGATGACACTGAACTGAGATCTAATAAGACATGCCTTTTGTTAATCCAACAAATACAAATACTGGATAAAGTACTAAAAACGGCAGTTCTTCATCAAGTCTTGGAAACGTTTCTGGCTGCCCCTTGCACAGCCAATGATCTTTTAGGCACAGTAAGACGGCTCTTGGACACCGAAGCTACAGAAACCATGGATCTGACGTTTCTCCAGCCAGCAGTTGAGGATTTCATATCGTCCACTGATTGTATAATCCAAGTAGCAACCTTTGTCTCAGCTGTTGCTGAAGATACAAAGAGCGTGGAGAGTGTGGAGAACTCACAGGCGTGCCTTGTAAGACTAAGAGGTCAGATTGCCCTTCTTTCCCTGGAGCTGGGGGATAATTCATGGCAAACCCTTCCAAAGCTTCATGATGTGTGCCTGAAATGGGAGGAGGAGACGAGTCAGCTACAGGATACTCTAAGTGATGTGATGGACTTAAGAGAATTCACAAGTCTTGTGGTCGATGAAATGGTCAAGGAGCGTCATGGATGTGATGAAGCATACAGGGAACAGAGCTATAAGGTATTTGATAAACATGCTAAAAACCTAATTTTCTACATGAAGCTGGTGATTCAGTCAGTGAGACGGCATCTGGACAGAAGCGATAACCCAATATACAGGAACGGCCTGCTGGTCCTCGTCAAACAGGCTCAGTCCTCTCAAACCAAAGTGGGTGAGTCGGTCAGACACATGCTCCACTTTGCCTCCACTCTGAATGTGGAGATGTATTCCACATTTACAAACAATGTTTCAGCAGCGATTCAGCATTTTAAGGTGCTGAGAGAAGGACTGGATGGACACAAGCACCCACATCTCCTCAGCCCGCTGCGAGAGGCGGCACGCAGGCCAGAAATCTCACAGTCCTGTTCACAATTACAGGATATTCATGGGACGAGCCTGGATCATGTGGCAAGAGACTCTCCTCTTTCTGAAGTGGTGCAAATGGATTCTCTCACAAAACACGATGAACCCTCAGATACGGAAACTGTAGAAGCAGCAGCAGCTCATAAATATGACAGCAATGATTTAAAGAAGGCAGCTGTCTACGATGAACCTATACTGATCCATGTTGACCTTTTACCCCTTCTGTATGAAGTTTTGACTGTGACTAAAGGGAAAGACATGTCCACCCTCAACCAGGTCTGCACTGGAGTTCTTGAGCTGTCGAACTGCTATGTCCAGGCCGCAAAGGATGGCTCAGCGATTGTCAACACCATTGAGTCACAGACGCTGGAAAGCTTTAGATCAGAATTGGTGTCGCTGACGCCACTACTAGTCCAGACAGCACAAGAGATGGCAATGAGTTCATCAATGAGCACTGAGACTCTCCGCAAACACAGCGTGCAGTTCTCTGACCTCATTAGCAACATCCGAAAGGTTTTACTTCCTGTAGCTGGAACATGGTATCATGTTGCATGTGATGAACTGCAAAGAAACCTGCAAACCACCACATCCAGTGCTACACAGAATCTAAATGAAGTGGTGAGTTTATGCACGCATGTGGTCCAGTTTCTGACATCATCTGATTTGAAATCCGCTGATTCTCAGGAAACATTCAGCATTTTGAACAACAAGCTGAGCAAAACCCAGAACAATACAAAGTTTCTCATAAAGCTTTCCTCTTTACCTGAAAGACAGGTGGATAATCGTGAGGGCCTCTGTCTCCTTTGGGGTCTCTCTGTTCAGATTTTGCTGAATTCCTTGGATAAGATTTTAGGCACATCGGCTACAATAAATCAGCTGAACCCTCAGAAGCGACTGTCGGCTCTGTCAGAGAACTCCTTAAGGATCCAAGAGGCTACAAGACTCACTAGTCTGAACTGCAAAAGTGCTTACAAGTCAAAACATCTGACGATCTGCCAGAATGAGCTAAAAACACTCACTGATGCTTATCTTGAAGCCTTAGAAGAACTTGACGTAATCCCAAATCTGACCCAACTTGCAAAATCAGAATTCCTGCAGAGACGACTCTTTGTTGAAATTAGAGTGCTTTCTAATCAGCTAGGCAAAGAGAACAGAAACTTTGTCTCTGCTTTTCAAAGCATTGTTGACATTACTCATTCTGCATCTGAACATTCAGAAGAAGCAAAACAAGAATTTGAAAAGGCCGCAGAGAAACTTGTTGAAAACGTTCAATTAGCAGCCAGAAGAGCGGAGGATTGCTTGAACTACATCCGTGACCCACGGGCCCGTTCTAACCTGAGGTCCATCAACGATCACCTGTGCTTTCAGATCTCAGATATAATCAGCAGGGCGAGGCTCATCGTAGAAACTCATTATCTCTGTGACACCCTCAGTTTAGATGTGCAGATCCAGTGCTGGTCAGCAAAAGCTCATTATCTCGTGGCAGAGATTATGAAGCAAGACGGTATTCAACAAGAAGTTAAGGAGAACATCAAAGCTGGTTTACAGGGAAAGTCATACGAGGATTTCAACAAAGAGTTGGCAATGACGCCATCTAGAGTCAAAGATGTGGAATACCCTGACAAAATGCCACCACTGCAGAGAGGCAATGCAGAAACAGTAGATGCAGCAGAAACTAATGTTGTCCTCGCAGCTGCTGTGAAGCATGAACCCAAAGATGAGAAAAAAGACGTAAGAATTTCAATATTGGCATGAATTAAGAGTTTAAAAATTATTTAGTGTCACAATAAAATCTGAATCTGGTGTTTCTTTACAGTTTGGGGCCACCTCTACCGCATACAGGGAAGAGTTTCCTCTGAGTTACACTTCAGTTTTTCTGAAGCAACAAAGTGACAGCTGGGATCCAAAGGACAACAAAATAGTCCAGGTGACGAGAAAGATGGCCGACACAATCAGTCACATGACACAGTACTTAAAGAAGAAAGGCCCAATACTGGTAATGACCAACAGAAGTTACTTCTTTCATCAGAATTTCAGGCATCACTAACCCATTTATTTTATTTTTTGCAGAACAAAGATGTGTTTGTCAATGCAGCCAAAGAGGTGATCTCAAACTGTCAGACAGTAACTCAGTTTATTAGCATTATCGCCAACCACAGCCTGGACAAACACTGCACAGTTGAACTGTCCCTCATCATTGAGCAGATTCTGACCATCACTAATCAGCTTAGCATCATTTCCAGGTTAGGGATCTTTAAGCGTAGGGTGCCGTACTTGTTGGCATACAGAGTTCTTCTGTTTTTGCTTCTGTTTATACTTCACTTCATCAAACAAATTTCATTATCAGACTGGGGTAAATTGATTAAATTATAACAGTTTTTGAAATATTTCATTTTTTAAGGGGATAAAGCTACCCAAGTCAACATGGCATTTTGTGAAAAAAGTATTTGCTCGCCAACCACAAAACTTGGCATCAAGTGAGACTTTTAAGTCACTGTTGACTTAAAAATGGTGGAATTGGCGTTCCACCATTTGGGAGGGTTTTCAGACATGAACAACTTGTTTAAGGGTTTGTCACAGCATCTCAAATACATTTAGGACCAAACTCTGATAAGCCTTTCCAAAACCTTAATTAATTAATTAATTTATTTTTTGCCCATTAATAGTTGGATTCAGTGGTGTGCTTTCAACAATTGTTCTGTCAATAAACCCAAGTGACCTCACGTCACTTGGGTTAATTTAGATTTTGAGATATTTTAGTCTACTTCGTGTTGACAAACAGGTTCTGTTTAAGTTATTTCTTAATCCTACTGATGAGGCAGTAATCTGGCCTGCAGCCAGTGAAACTAGTCTTGACCAAAAGTGTAGTTAATCACAGTTAGTTTATGTTTTAACAAGGGGGGATATTGCATTTTCACACAGGGGCATGGTGACTGGGATGTAGTTTATTACCCTGAATAAATAAACATCATATGAAAGCTGCATTTTGTACTTACTCAATTATGATACCAAAAATTTAGTTTTCATAACAACAACAAAAAAAAAAAAAAGCAAAAGCAGACTAAATCTGTCTGGGAGACAAATAAAACAAACTAGATTACACAATAAATGCCACTGTCAACGTATTTACTGAGTTTATTTTTTTACACAGTGTGAACGCTGTAACGCCTGGCTGCAAATCGTCTGATGAGATTCTGGTGAAGAACGCACAAAACCTTCTTCAGACTGTTCTGAGAGGGGTTCACGCTGCAGAAACAGCCTGCATCACGGTCAATATAACGCCACACATTGACACAGTCACACTGTGATATGTGATATTGCTCAGGTCTTTTAGGAAACCAAATAATCAGATGTTATAAAATTAAGCTATTAAAACGTGAACATACATAATTCCCATCATATTTCTTGTAACGAATTGTCCCTCAGATTTGTTTTTTTTTTCCTACACAAAATTATCTTCAAATATTTTCCTAGATTGTCTGTGCATCCTTAAGCCAACTGCAGATGAGCAGCAATGTACTTTTTTAACAAAAGCAGTTGATTTGTTGTTGCTGCTGTTTATAGATTTTTTCTTTCTGCTTCGCCATTTTTTTTTTTGTTTCAACTCTTTACCACTCACTGGACTATTAACTTAATTATTTATTTATTTTTTTCCCCCATTTGTGTTCAGTTATGTTTTATATATTCAGTCATGTTGAAATTGCAAATAAAATGCAGCAATAAGTGCTTTACAGAAGACAAGAAAAATACAGTTAAAAACAAAGTTAAAATAAAAAAAAACACTATCTTAACCATTGTTGTCTGTATAGTTTCCCCTTAACTGCATTTATTACATGATGTGTTTTTTTGGGGGGGGTTTGTTCTTGGCCTCTGAGTTTTGTTTTTTTTCCCATCATTCCAGGGTTTGAAGCAGCCGGAGCCCAACTCCGACGGTGCAGAAGCAACAGCCTTGTGCTTCCAGTGGAAGAAAAAGTTGGAAATCTATCGAGCCCAGCAGACGACTAACCCAGAAACGGATGATCTTGGTTTAAGAAAAACATCATCACACGCTTTAGCTCCCAGTCTCGCCCCCCAGGTTAATGCAAGAACTACCTTCAAGTAAACAGCTCTGTACATTCAAAACAACTAGATGTAATGTGGTCAAATCAGGCTTATAATCTTCGAACAAAAACAATTAGAAGATTAACTCTTTTCTTTCCCGTCAAACGATCTTGAAATTTAAAGAAGCAATGAAATTCTTGGAATCTCAGATACAGCTTCCAAGAGTAATTTAGGATCGTCTAAAAATGACAAGAATAACAATTATATTTACAATATATTACTAAAGAAGGCCAATGAAAGTGTCACATATTAAAATTGAACTAATATGTCAAACTGTACCTGTAGGACAGGAACTGACATAAAAGCTACAATGTGACTTTGTTTCACTTCTTTATTCAATATATTCATAATAAAACCACTTAAACGATGAACATGTGTAGTTAAAACCGAAAAGCTGGTGTCACCATACGAAGAGGAATAGAAATCTGTTTATACATGAAGCACTCAGTAAAACACACTGTACACATAATATAAAATGCACATTTATAATGAAAAATATCAGAAAATAACAAAAGAGAACATTAAATTTTTTAGGAAAACAAAAAGCAGCACACATTACTGAGAAAAGCTGCCGCTACTGAAATGCCTCATTCTTTAACAATCTCGCTTTATGAATACAGGCTGAAATACAGTGCTCTACAAATGCCAAACAGAGATAGAAACTGCAATAAGGGCCACATTTATTACATATATACATTTACTTGTAATGCCTTTCTGATAATATTTCTGTACAGAAAATACATGGAAAAATGTTTTCATCCATTTTTCATTTTGTTTATCATTTTTAGGACATAAAATAAACATTTACCTGCTACCTCCAAGCTGGTCAGTGTTTTCCTTTTGTAAAATGGCACATGTACAGTGGATTAAAGAGTGAGTGTAATCCATAAAATGATACACATTTTGCCACCGTATAACCACTGGCATTACAGACCAACACAAGTAGTGTATAACTCTAAAAGTGACAGAGAAATGAAACACCATTTAGCAAAAATAAAATTCAGAAGCGTGGGGCGTGTATTTGTATTCAGCCCCTTTGCTTGATTAATCCAAATATTAATCAGATAATCCAACATGTAAAAGCTCAGAAAGGACTGAGCTTTTACATGTTGATGTTAGAAGTATGTTGTTTTAGCTGCAGAGTAATCCTTTGCTCCAATTTACTGATTATCAGAATAATCGATTACCAAAATTATTGCTAGTAGTAGCACTAAAAGCAACGATGGGAAGGTTTATGTCATGTGTTAAAATGGCCCAGTCAAAGTTCAAAGCAAATTAATGACAACATACAGTCTTCACTCAGTCCAACACAGTCTGAACTGCTTTACAGTGAAGAATGGGCAACATTCTCAGTCTCCAGATGGTGCTGAATACAAACACACACCATTCCAACTTTTAGAACAATCTAAAATCCCAATATTAAGTTTGTAACGTGACAAAATGCGTAAAAGATACAAATGCATTTGCAAGGCCCTGCGAGTCAAATTGAGTTCCCAATGCCTGATATAAACAGCAAAAAGAAGAAACTATAGCAAGCTCAGCTAAAATGACGCAGTGCAAACATTTCAGCAAAACGCATCAACTGTACAGAAATTTTAAGAAGTTTAGCAGCCTGGAAATAAATCTGAAATGCAATTTTATGATGCATATGACGAAAGGACTCTTGGTTTTCTAAAAAGGTCAAGTCATTGACAAATTAAAAGCTAATCTCTGGTTCTGGTAAAAAATGTAAATATAAAAGTAAGGACACATAATTAGCTCTCAGTGGAAAGGAATAAATACTGTCATAGTAGTGAGTATACTCAAAATAGTCTGCATGAAGAGAATCAAAAACATAACACCTCAACTTTTCCCACACTCCTGTTTTTATGTGAAGCTGTGATAATCTGTACATGATTATTTACAGAAATAAATAGAGCTGTGTATTGCTAAATAAAGATAAGTGATAATGTTTTACAAAACTTAAAGCTGCAGTATGCAATTTTTATAAAATACATATTTTTACATATTTGTCGAAACTGTTACTATGTCGTGACAGTATGTCATATAATTTATGAAAAAAAATCTAGCTACTCTGCCATCTCCAGGTACCCGCAGTGCCAACTAGAAACAACCAATCAGAGCCAGAAGGAGGGTGTTAGTGCTGTCAATCACCCTCAGTGTGGTGCTGCTCATCCTCCTCCTCTCAGGCTTGTTACCATAACCATTGATGATGGCGGATAAATGGTTTTCCTGTAACAGTAAGTTGTCCGTCAGTACCACATTGAGCAGCAAGTACATGAAAATGATTGACGGCACTAAGACCCTCCTCCTGGCTCTGATTGGTTGTTTTTGGTCAAAGCGGTTCATTTCTTCAGACAGCTCGGTAAGAAGGTGGAGGAGATTGATCTTTTCACAGATTATCTGTCCCAAACTGTCATGACATGGTGATAGTTTTAATAAATATGTAAAAGACCATTTTTATAATAGTTACATCCTGCAGCTTTACTTGTTGCTTTAAATTTCCACGCCTAAGAATCTACTGACAGAAAGGAGAAGCAGTGGGATCAAAAGTCTTGAACACGTCTTTCAGTGTCCTGTCGTCTGTCTCATCTGAATCTTTCTGCTCTGCTTCTTCTTCCATAACTTCTTCCTCTTCCTTGTCCTTGTCCTCCTCCGTTTTCCCCTCCTGGTCCTTGCTGACCTCTGTCTCTTCCTGCGGTCCTGCAGTCCCCTGTCCTCCTTGTTTAGCCTGCCTGGGGTCGGCGTACTGCGGCCGGATCAGCCTGGCCAGCGTTGGGATGGGGAGGTTATGAACCGCGGGGGGTTTGACTGGTGAGGCAGGCGGAGCTCCGTTGGAGGAAGTAGCAGGAGGAATCTGTTGGGAGGCGACCTCTGTGCTTTTTACCTCCTCAGACGACCCACTTCGCTGGGTTGGCGAGAGAGATGGTGCCAGAGAGTTCTCCGTTTTCGATGACTGTTTCAGAATCCCTGGTTTTTTAGGAGGATCGAGCGGCTCCCTGCGAGCCGGGTCGGTTTGAGAGCGGGGGTCGTACAAGCTGATGCCCCCGAGGATCGTGGTGGGACTCTCCAGCCCTCCGTCGGATGAAGCCAACCGGGGGGCATACGGCGGCAGTTTCTCAGGGTCCGGCTTGCCTTGAGCAACTGGGGGAGACGAGTTGGCGCCGGCCTTGTGGAGCCTGGGGTCCACCAGTCCTCCCGCTGAGGGGGATTCCTTCTGACCGAGCACCTTGGAGTCCAGACTCCCTCTCCGCTTGAGTCTGGGGTCCAGAGATTTCTGTTGCCGCGGATCTACAGGCCTCTCTGTGGAGGATCGAGTCTCCAGGGATCCGCCGGGGATCCGGCCCAAACGTTCCTTTAAACGGGCGGCTGCTAGTCTGGGGTCGGACGGCGGCGGGATGGAGACTATCGAATGGTCGGGCTGGTTGGTTCTGTTCATCTGAGCGTCGGCGATCAGAGGGGGGAGGGGCAGGTTGATGGAGTGCTCCTGTTTGGGGACAAGTGAAGGGATGAGGTCCTCCGGCGCCCACACCACAGTCTGAGCAAAGGCGGGGCGCTGGAGCAGGATGTCGACCCGAATGTGACTGAACTGCTTTAGCTGACAGCGAGGGTCCCGCAGCACCATGCCAGGGCTGGCCTCCAGAGGGATCAGAACCGCTCTGTCCTTCAGTTCCCGCTCTCCTTCCTCATCCTCCTCTCCTGTTGGAGCCTTTTGAGGAGCAGGATGACTCTGCTGGCGGCCAACATCGCCGGGTCTCGTCTTCCTGGGGTCTCTGGGGAGTCTTGGATCCGCTGCTCCGTCCAGCTCCTTACTGTGATCCTGGAGTCGCTGTCTAGGGTCAGTCTTGACCCTGGGGTCGCTAGGTGGGGCTCGTTCCTTCATGAGCCTGGGGTCGCCCAGAGCTGGGGTTGCCGACGCAGGATGGAGGGGTTTGGACTGACTCTGCTGCACCTCATTCTGCTTCTTCAGAGATTTCAGGATGGAGGAGACACAAGAGGCCCCATCCTCATCATCGCTTGAGTACCAGTTTGTTGTTTCATCTACAGAAAAATATGTTATAAACAAAAAAGCTGCCATTTTACATTCCATCACAATATAATCACTGTTTTTGTTCATTCATTTTATAATATTGTAAGGAACGGACAAGCAAAAACTAGCACTTAAATATGAAGTGGAAAGAAATTTTATAGTTGGTTGTATTTTTTTGTATTAATAAATTCATAAAAATTAAGTGAAAATTAAGTGAAAATTAATTTCAGTCTCATTTCTTTGATACTTTTAAGTAGGGCTGCAACTAACAGTTATTTTAGTACTTCAGTTATCAATTATTCTAATGATTTAAAAAAACTGGCAAATTCTGCAGATTATTCCATTTAACCACTTCAGCCTATTTTGTACAATATTAAAAAAACATTTAAAAAATCACAAGTGATTAAACGTTCTACAATGGAATAGTGTATTATTGTACTTTGGGTAATAAAATGTTTATTTTCTTATTTTAAAAAACAAAATTATTATTTGATTATTTGCGTTTTTAACGTATTGCAATTATTGTGTAAAAAAGACTTACAGTCAGGCTTACGTGTTAATCTGTCCCATTAAATCCTAGTTAATTGGTGCCAAGTCTGAGGCTATAACATGACACAATGTAGAAAACATTGAAGGGGCATGAGTGTTTAATTGTCAAGACACTTTAATTGTCACCATGGCCAGTTTTAATGTACTGCATTTTTCTTTAGTTTTAAGTCAGAATGGAAGATCATTTAATTTGATGTTATTTACTATCAGTAAATCCTCCAGTCAGCAAATAAACACATCCGCTCACCTCTGTTGTCGTTCTTATCAGGTTGTCCATCTGCTCTGTGTGGCTCTTTGCTCTGGGCTTCCTGCTGCTGCTGTGTCAGGTGTAACAAGATGGCCTTCTGCACCGCTGGTGGCAAAGACTGCAGCTGTGACTCTGCACCCATCAGCTGCTGAAGGTTCTGTATGAAGGCCTGACCAGGTTCCACTACATTGTTGAAAACAGTATATATATTTAGTAACAAATGAAGGGAAATAAACTGATTTAATTGCTGTTATAAATTATTACTGACCTTCCTGCTGACCGACGGCTTGGTTTTGAAAGAAGCTGCCTAATAAATCCACTGGGTTCTGACCAAACGACGAGAAGGATAACATGTTCTGTAGCATCTGTATGTCTGGTGGGAACGGAGGCTTCTGCATATTCATCTGCTGGTTTATACTGGCTCCATGAAACGGTGGGGGCTGGCCAGAGAGGGGCGGTGGTTGCATTGGAAATCCGTGAGGGGGAAGCATTCCTGGGGGACTCTGAGGCATCGTTGGCCCCGTGGGGAGACCTATAGGAACAGCTGATTCAGCTGCTGGTACCGGAGCCGCAGCCGCAGCAGTGTCCTCGGACCCATCCGCCTGATTCTGGGAGAAGTTGGAGCCGCTGAAAGACAATGATGATTGTTACAGTGACGAAATGTTGTAGCTTAAAAATATTATTCAAAATTTCCATTTTTTGGAAAGTGACCCATTTCAGAAATTTTCTGAATATTACGTCACAAATCAGCAAGCTCTACCCCTGACCTAGTAACCTCAGCAAAGCCCAACCCATCACCTAGCAACCCCGGTGGAGCTCCGCCCATCACCTAGCAACCTGAGCTGAGTTCCAGCATGTTTGGTCAACTGGTTTTACTGCTGTTTGTGTTGTACAATGGCTGCTGGAAAAGACTTGTCAACCAGAAACCACCTGCTGCTTTCTTGCTAGTTGTGCAGGAGGTTCTACTTTTACTTTTCAAAGATGTACGGTTGTATAATTGTGTAAAGGAGTGTAGACATTGAGTTGGGGGGTGTGGCCAGCAGCTGCTTATTTGGATGTAAAGTGACAAGATGCCCCCAAAACTTCTCATTCTTAAAGAAGCTCAAAATAGGCAGAACTGACCAGACTAAAATCTCAATATTTCGGAAAAATGAATCCCACAGGCCTATCTTAACCTGTTCAAGGAAGCATAAAAGGTCACCTTTTATATCACTTTGATTTAAGAAAATTTTGGTTACCTCAAAGCAATTTTTTGTGCCAAGTCCACAGTGGGATGAACCTTGATTTCAAACAGAGAGGGAATCTTCTTTCCACCCTGACCAGATGCCCCATCTGTTGGACTGCTCTGACCCGGGGTGGGCAGCAACCCCACTCCAGGAGGGGGCTTTGGTAGTGGGGCGATACCCTGCTTTCTCAGATCTTCCAGTTCCAACTCATCCTCCCGGGCGTTCTCCTCTTCCGTGTTAATTATCTGTCACATGAATCAGAGAGAGGAAACGTTAAAATCTAAGACTAGCAGCGTGGAGAATGAGCTCCTAAAGCAGGAGTGTCCAAAGTTTTGGTCACATGGAAAAAAATTTTTGGCCAAAATAAAATGGAATATAAAATTGTAGATATAAAACTTGAAAATGATTTTGCACATCTTCTGTATTTAAAGAAAGGCATCTAGTTTTTTCAGAGAATTTGGTAAAAGTCACTAGATAGAAACTGTTCAACCTTTTATAAAAGCTTGGTTATAAAAAGTCGAATACTTTGTGTTGTAGCTAACATTTTCCATTTTCCTGGGCCGTACTTTGGACACCGCTAGTACAAGATTAAAGATTACCTTATCAAGCAGCTCTTTTGTGACATCATTCAAAGCATCATGGGAAAATTTGCAGTTCTCTCCTTGATAACATTTGGCTCCTGTGTGAAAGAACTTGCAGGGGTATTCATGTGCAAACAAAGGTTAAGGAACCTAATCAAGATGTTAGTTTCAGTGTGTAAAAAAGAAAACATTTTCACACTATAAACTTTCTAGTTTTGTTGCAATATTACCCGTAAACATCAATAAATATTATTGGTGCAATACTGGCATCTTATTGTGACTGGGAAAATAAATACAAATAATTATTCAATTTAAATTCAAAAGAACAGTAAAAAAATTAATTCCTGAAGGGGAATTAAGTAAAATAGATTAAATAAGAAAAATGATTTCCTGAATAGTTTTACAAACATTTGGTAAAGATTCCCCTAAATTCAGTGCAGTGCAATCAATTGCAAAAAGTCACCTAATTATCAAATAGAGTCTACCTTTGTGTAATTTAATATTAATACAGATTCTTTTTGAGGCCGTGTTAGAGATGATTAGAGAAAAAAAAAGAGCACCAAAAACCACAGTAAACAAATAAGGATTAAAATTATAAAGAAGTTTAAAGTATAGTTAGTTTGTAGTTATAATGTGGCGAAATGCAAGAAAAGTCAAGCGGTATGAATACTTTTCCAGACTCTGCACATGAACACAAATAAGAACATTCAGTGAAGGATATTGTGCATGTAAATGCAGTGATCTCCTTTGCTGCAGTATCCTTGCAGGTAAAACTTACAGAGTTCCTTTTTCTTATCAGGCACAACCAGCTCATGTTCAAATTTGCACTGTTCCCCCTGTGAAAACACAAAAGACAATGTTTAAGTATCACCAGTGATCACTGTGGGAAGAAGCTGGACATCCAGGCGTCTCCTTACCTTGATGCAGCGACCCTCAAGGAAGTACTTGCAGATGTATCTACCGTTGTGCTCAACCGTATGCTGACTGATGAACTCCTTGCTCATGATTGGTCGCTTCTTCTGAAAGCCAGAGGAGATTTTTCCCTCCTGCAGCACAAAATAAATGAAAATCAAGCCTCATTTCTATAGGAGATATAGAAATGAAAACTCGCACAAAATTGAATGAGTTTATTCGGTACTTACTGGTCCCATGTCTTCCATTCCCTGGTCTCCTCCCCGGCCACGCCCGCGCCCTCCCCACGGTTTGCCCTTCAGTTTCTTGTTTTTCAGGAGCATCCCTCGCCCTCTTCCTGGTCCGCTCCCTCTGCCCCTTCCTCTCTGTCCGACTGAAAATATAATAAATATGTCTCTCAATATTTAGCTGAAAAACCTCAGTAATCTTCAGTAAATGCTGATAAACTTCTGAAGGAAAACATGTTCATATTTTAAACCAGATCGTACACTGCTGTTGCTTCATCCCTCTCAAGCTTCCTCTGCTCATCTGATCCTTTGAGTAGCGTCCCTTCCCTTGACTCCCATCTTTAGACTGCTGGTACTCCGACATGTCGTCTTCATAATCCTCCTCTTCCTCATCGTAGTCATACTTATCATCGCTGTAATCGTCGCTGTATTTATCAAAATCGCTGCTCTTTTGCGGGGATGACTTCTTCGAGTTGCCATGGAGTCCCTTTGAATGCTGTTGGTTGAAACAAACAGAGCAATATCTTCTTTTAATTCTCAAACAGCTACTAGTGAGCCAGGTAGAAGTGGTGATAAACCCACTTGAGAGGGCTGGTTGTCAGAGTCGCGGCTGTAGCCTTGGCCCTTCCTGCTTTTGGGCCTTTCTGATCGGTCGTAGTCCGAGTCGTAGCTGTCGGAGCTAGAGCTGCTGGAGGGGGAATGATGCTGAGGAGAAAAGGACAAAAGAAAACCGGATTCTGAATTAACCAACTAATGCAAAAATATTCAGTTGCAGCAGAGCTGTGCCTGTTTTTGATTTAGAGGATTAGAGAAGATAAACTACGAGTTCTAGATATAGAAATATGATCTTATCTCTCACTGCTGACTGCCAACTGTCAGGCAACGCTGAAAAAACTAAATCTTACCAAGAATTTTGTTTAGTTTCTAGTGCAAATGTCTTAATACACTTGCAATACGATAAAACTAACTTTAAAGTTACTTTTCAGCAAAACACAGGAAATTGTTTTAAATCAATAATTCCTGAATATTAATGAAAATACTGGACTAGGTACACCAACAGATTTCTGACAAGATATTTCGGTCATATTATAAATGAAAGAATTGCCAGTGCATTTAGTACTTTTTAATCAATATTCAAGAAGTATTCACTTAAAACAAGCTCCTATATCTTAAAAGTTACTTGTAAGTTATTTTTGTCTTATTCATAGTGTACTAAGATATTTGAACTATAAACTAGAGCAAAAATAGTAAGATTTTGTGTTTCTGCAGTGAAACAGTCACAGATACCCTTCACAAGTAAGTCACAAAAGCTGTCAGTTAAAGATGCTTTTTGTTCACATAGAGTTACATTGGGGTATAAAAATGTAAAGTTTAGTGGAATGAAAAGTTGTGGCAGAGAAATGTGTACAAGCAACAGCATATCTGCGGCTTCTGGGGGGTTGAACGAACTATTACAGAAATAATTGACCTTCTTGACGATATTTATTGAGATGTGATTTTTCTCAACTTACTCTTTGCCTTTCACGTTTCCTCCTTTTGGACTTCCTTTTCTCTCTGGTCTTTTTGTATCTTTTTCTTGCGTGTCTTCGTGCCTTTTCCTCTTTCTCTTTGTTTTTCTCTTTTTCTTTCTCGTTGTCATCCTTTACTTCAGCAGCCTCTTTGTTCTCCTCCTCAATCTCAATTCCCTCATCGTCTATTTCTCCATCTTCCAGTTCACCATCCTCCCTAAGAGGAAGGAAAATGTTACATTAATGCAAAGCTCAATATCATTTTAAATAGAAATATCTATATTTTTTCCAAGTCGTATGTATAGCCAGCCTCTCAAACACCCTAAATGTTTTGGGCTTTTTGACAAATTTGGCAGAACAATAATTTAATATTTCAACAAATAAAATTAAATATACTCATCACCTTCAGCTGGACGAGCAATTATGTCAAATTTTAATTCACCTCTAAGATTGTGTGCACCAAAAACAGCACATGACTGTTTTATTTTTGTCTTCAAATGAACCCATCAGTAGCTGCTTTATTGAAGGTTGGTTAATGTTCTACAGGTTTGCAGCGGTTGACTAATTAAAAATTAAAACTGACATATTTTAATAACTAAACTTGTGAAAACTTGTGATTCACAGGAAAAAGTTACAAAAACTGCAAACTAAAAAAACATAAAAATTAACAGCAAAAGAATTGTGCATGAATATATAAAAATGTTTATTATTCTTATTATTCTTATTATTATTTGGGTACAGTTTTATATCAGTGTGGGACATATTAAATTTCCTTTCTGGTTTTAATGTATTTTCATAACATCTCATCAATTTAATAAATATAATGCAGGTTGGAAAGAAGGACAAAAACAGCTTGACATTAGAAAGTATTGTATGTTTAACCCAGATTTAGATAACACTTTCCTCTCAGATGACTGCAGACTAAAAAAAAAAAACAATAAAAACTTCAACTTTTTTCAGCAAAAGGTACTAGTTTTGCTAGCTATACAGGTATTTTATGTCAATTAAAAAAATAATAAAAATAATGTGTACAAGTAAAATAACTAAACTATTCAAACAAAAAAATGTGGATCTTTTAACACTTCTTTGGAAAAATTTAATAACATGTCCCAATTACAAAAAATATATATATAAATATAGTGTAATGGGCTCCTGAGTGAAAATTATAGTAAAATCCAAAATATATCCATCCTATAAGTCTGGGAAGTGAATTAAAGATGGTTCAATAAAGAAACCAGATTTTAAAACAAGTGGCAACATAACAAGGTATGTTCATCTAAGTACATTCACCCTGAAAGCCAGCTCCAAGATGCTAAAAGAAGTCTCCGATGTTTTGTTGCAGTAGAACATGGCCATCTACATGCCATAAACTCTACTTTGTATCAGAAGGATAGTTTAACTTTATCATTAAATATATTGTTTCAAGAATAATTGTTGCATTTCTGTATCAAATGAATGCAAAAATATTTTTGGTGTAAATACTGTGGTATTGCACTCAAGGTTATCTTGCCTTAACAATCTCATTGGGTCATGCCTGAAGCTACAGTAAATATTGACATTCTTATTTACATAATAAGCATACATCTTCATAATTTAATTATATAGCTCATTGATACTTCAGTAATTAAATAACTAGAACCTGAAATAAATCTTCTGAGTTGAGAACTTTTAGTCAAACTTAATGTCTGCAAATTACTTGCAAATTATTTTGAATCCCATTTTTGATAAGACTAAATTGGCACAAAATCACATACACCTGAAGGTAAACATTTTCTGCACATGGTTAGTTTCTCGCTCAAAGTTTTAAAAACAATTCAAAGTTTGAAAAAAAAAAACCAGTACGAGCACAAAGGCCTGGACATTGAAGAAACAAACGTCAACCTTGCATGAACCGTATTTTGACTTGTTCTACCAGGTGACCGCCAGGGGGAGTGTGTCAGCACGATGGGCGTGGTGCTTACGTCATTAGTTATTTGCATAATACCCTGCAGATGGCAACAACAGCTCTATGAATCCCAGCAGCATAACAACAGGACGATGAGGTCTGCTACCTCGCATGGAAATGATAATGAATCATCGGCACGATGATGAAAAATATAGGCCGCTTGCACAGATATGCACCAAAAAGACATGCAAAAACAAAATTTAGAGGGGGAGGAACCTTGGAAATGTCTGCAATAAACAGCAACACAAGCATGTAGACCCACAGCACTGAATCGCACAGATGAGCGTGTTAAGAATTGCATTAAGAATATTACTCGACCTTTCATCCCCTGCAAGCTCAGAGTCTGTCATGTTTTTGTCAAGAACAGGGGTTTGGGGACTGGAAACAAGGCTCACAGAAGCCATTTGGAGAGAAAGAGAAAGAAAAAATAATAATAATAATAAATAACGGATCTGCTTCTCCTTCTCCCCCGGTAACGAGAGTGAATTATAACACGGTCACTGAAAGGAGACGGTTGGTTTGTGAGAGATGCTGGAAGATTTCAGACTGGAAAAGACTCACGGTGTTACATGTCTCGACAGAGACAGTAAACAGACACTCTCCTCTTTCATTTTCAGTGGCGTTTTAACCCTGTGAGCACAGCTCGACACCCCGCTTTGCTAATGTCCAGTCGGTTGACAGCTGCCACGGTGAAAATAGAGGAGACGGAGGGAGAAACAAACAGGAATGTAAACCATGTTCGCTGGTTTCAGCATCCTCACAGGCTTTCTCAACAAGGGATATCATCACAAAATGGCTTCTGAGTTATGCTGCACATTCCTCGACAATGACTCCTCCGCCCATTTATAGTCGGGGCGATCTACCTAACATGGGAACAGCAACTCTCGTTCAGCGATTGGTTAAAAATGGCACGGGTAGAGAAATCGGCTTTTCTGATTGGCTCGTAGAAATGTCAGTCGATTTCAACATGTTCGCTGCAAAATCACCATTAGTGTTTCCATCGCAGTTGTTTATTGCTTTAGCTTTTAGTTATATGCATTTAACCCCCCCCATTGAATGTGTAAAACTGCTAACGGTGTTTTTTTTTTACTCATCACCTTATCGGCAACACCGTATGTCTCCGGTTGTCCGTGGCGAAGTCAACCACAGACCGTTGGCTTTGTTGCACCGTGAAAAAGATACGTCGACGTGTCCGCCATATTGTGAGTGACAAGTTCAATATGGAAAACCAATGCAAGCACAGTTGGAAACTGGATTTTCGAAATAAAAGAAACATTCCAGACTTCATTCTGCTACTTTTGATGTGTTGGTTTGTATTAAATAGCAAGTGTAAATTTTGGTGTCATCACTGAGAGATAATATCGAGAAAATAAAATAACATAATGTGATTAAAATGCACTAATACGGACATTATTTTACCCCTGAGAATGTTCCGAACAAATGTAAAACCTTTAAATCTTGTTTTTCAAATAATAGTAATAATAAGAATAAGAATAAGAATAAGAATAAGAATAACAATAATAATAATAATAATAATAATAATAATAATAATAACAATAATAATAATAATGACATTATAGAAAATAAGAAGAAGATAACAAGATAAAATAAGACTATGGTATTAACATTAAATGTAAACATAAAAATGAAATATTTTCATTATTATTATTATTATTTTTATTATTATTATTATTATTATTATTATTATTATTATTAAATTCCTACAAGTATTTCAGCAAGTATATGTTTCATTTCACATTTAAGTGGCGAGTTTCTATGTGCCACACATTATGTCTTGTAATACCAAAATTGACCAGCAGGTGTCACAAAAACCTTGAGATTAAAAAGAAAATTGCTTACGCAAAGATTCAACACACTGACTGATATTCATGCGGGATTTTAGCTGAATATAATTCGATATTTAAGGTATTTTATATGTAGAAAATTATTCGAGTCATTCACTGCAAAATAAAAAAAACCCTGTTCCTCAGTTCCACTGATTGTCATATCAACTTGTAGAAATTATTTTTATTTACTGTAGCTGTATTTAATGAAACTATTTTCCCTGTCAGTGTTAAAGAAATGTAAGAATGAGAAAGTGGGAGGGATTCTAGCCGCAGCAAACCAATGTATCCCGCAGAGCTCAGAGAGGCTGGGTTAAACTTTCCAAGAGTTCAGGCGGAGAGAAAAGCGCATCTCTGTTTCGGGTATCTGATGAGCATCGCCTCAGACAAGACCGGGTCTTCCGACTTTCTTTTATGGGGATTTCTTCAAGCACAATAAAAAAAAAAAAACCCGGAAACCTGACAAACATTTAAAGGGATATCAACTGGACGGCTGGTGTTTCAGTAATGGCTTTGTCTCTCCGAAGCAGGTGTTTGGTTTTGCTGTGCTTGACAGCTGTTCACTGCGGACACGCAGCTCTTCAGGTAGGAGAAATTTAGTCAGCTTTATGTCTGAAGAATCTGGGTAAACAGTATTGATACAATGCATGTCTGTCAACAACCTCTGATATAATACACCACCTTACAAAATCACACTTTTTGAACTCTCTTCCACATGCATTTTTTATGATAAACCAGTGTAACATACTTATAAAGTGGCCAGAAAATGAGACATTTTCTTCCCTTTTCCACAAATAATAATTTGAAAAGTATGGCACATTCTTCTATTAATCCCTCCAGTCCTGCACCTTTTGTTACTTCTGCAAATCCTTTGAATGAATTTATTGAATTTATTTGTGCCTTTTAAAAGATATGAATACGTTGAGATTATAACTCCTCCACTGTAGCTCAGGCTGAATGTTTGGGGTCTTTGTTCTGCTAAAAGACAAAACTCAACCCGAGCCTTCACCTAGGATTACCCTGTATTTTTCTTCATCTACCCACTCCAATTAATTTCCCTGTCCTTGCTGTAGAACCCCACAGCATGATGCTACCATCGCCATGTTTCACCAGTGGGATGGTGTGTTTGAGAAAATGTGAGTTGACTTTCTAGAGCCATAAAACCTAGATTTTTATGATGTTCACTATTGTTCTCTGACAGATTATGTTTACTGAACAACTTTACTGATATTGAGAATAAATTACATACACTGTGAAGCCTGGAGCTCTGCAGGTTTAATGCGCCTCTCATCCGATGACAACTGGCGATAGACGACAGCCCAAAAAATAGATGCATGAATTGATTTATTCACAGATGGACTCTGTTATTAAGGATGACTTCCTGAAGGCACTTGGTTGAAGTGGTGCTTATTTAGAAGGTCTGAATACAATTAAACATCACAGTTTTCAGAATTTTATTTGGAAAACCATTTACTGTTGCTCTTCCACTTCACAATTTTGCCCAACTTTGTTTTGGTCTACAATGTAAAATCCTAATAACTCCCACTGCAGTTTGTTTTGTGGAAGTCACCGTATGTATTGTTCAATATATTTCACAAATTATTCTCATATCTTAGTCGTCTTGATCATTTTCTTTTCCTCCTTGCGTCAGCTGCTGTAGGGCACGTAGGCTGTGTCACTTCTGTGATCATGTTTTTAGTTTTCACTATTGGGAAACTACTTCATACTGTTTGAAAAGAAAAAAAAAAAAGAAAAAGTTACATCTGGATGTGAATCTTCCCATGTCTTGTCAGCTGGTGGCATTTCCCCTTCGCCTGCAGCAGGTAAAATAAGCACATGCCAGACTCTGCGCTGCACTTCTAATGTACTGAGACTAATTGCAATTGTACAAAGCCTTCCATATGCTAGCAAAGGAATTTAAGGTATGCTGCAAGGGGAAATTGTCCCAGTGAGCTTGTGATTAACAGCCCTACTGAAAGGATTAAAGGCACTTTCTTTGAGGAATTCTATAATGGCATTTTTTTTTCTCCAAAGCGACTGTGGCACCCGTGCTATTTTTGCACTGGATAAACCAAATGAACATACCTTTACCTGTGATTATGCTAAAAAAAAAAAAAAAAAAATGCAGAGAAACAACATTTTGGACTTTGTTTCCCCTGACATCTGCCAGACATCTTTAGTCCAGCTGTGTCTGCCACTGGGGTTGTGGTAGTGGAAGCGAAAGGAGGTGAGGGGAGTCAGAAACCGAGATGGTTCAGCTGTGGGGTCTAAAATCGAACCATTAACCACAACAATAATATGTCATTATTAATATGGTTCTAATTACACGGAAAACAGATTGTAACTATCTGTTCCATGCTGACATATTTTTATTACACATTACATCATCCCTCACATCTGGATGACGCTGTTTATTCACCACTCATGTTTTGCCACCATTAAACTGAGGTAACCTCTACCCTCATGCCCCCGTTGCATTCAAAGACTTTCTTTCCTGCCAAGACTCCTTTTTACTGCTAGCTTGGCTCACGGCCCGTCGCGTTTTACCAGCAGTCCTGCATGGATAAGCACCAGGTGGTGGGAGTGCTGCGTCAGATGGAGAAGTTCTTGAAAGGCCAGGAGATCCGGTTCACAGAAGGTCTCCGGATCATGAAGTCAAAGCTGGCGTCGCTTCAGAACTCCGTCTCCAAGTTACCTCAAGCTGATCAGTCAGCTGGTGAGTTAAACCTGATCATCATCTGGATTATTGTTTGTCTGTTGACGATAACTTCAAGAAAAAGATGATTTTATTCAGTTTATTTAAATGTCCTCGATTAGACTGAATTGTTATTTATGCTAAAATATGATGTGGCATGATTTGCATAAAAGAGCAAAAAACAAACAAACAAACAACCTTAACGTCTTGGTACGTTTGTTGAATCCACCGTTTTAATTTTCTGCAACACGCTTGTCAAACTTATTTTCATTTTGGATCCATATCAAGATCATGAATGTCCTCAGAGGGTTGGTTGTTACCTTGATAAAACCTGTTAAACTGCTAAAATATGAATAAAAGGCTCTCTCTGCATTCAATGAATACTTCTTAAAATTAAATAATATTGAACATTTTTTCACGTTGACATAATTCGGCAGTATACAGATAAACACTTATTTGATTGATAAAATTAGTGTTTTTTTTTAAGGTTCTTTTTATGTGTGCCTGTAGAGTGCAGAAGGCCATATAAAAAGCTATAGCGAGCCAGATTTGGCCCCCGAGCCTCCAGTTTGACTCATATTCTACATTATTACTTGTAATACTCAGTATTTTATTTTAACACATATTTTCAATGGATTTTGAAACAACAAAGCTACAAAAGCATCCAAAACATCCAGACAACTATTCGGAACAGTTCCAATAATCAGGTCATTTACAATGCAGTCAGTGCAAAACAAAGTTTTGTGCTGTGCCTTCAAAACTAAAAATTCATTTGAAAAGTTACACAATTTGTCATTCTATGACCACAATCATATACACTTTAATGTATACGATTGGGTTCTTATGTGAGAGACCGACAGGAGATACTGCAGAAATGCTCAGGATAGTATTAATGAGAAAAGCAGCCAAGAGGCCCATAGCAACTCTGAAGGAGCTGCAAAGATTGATGATAATGGAGGAAAGTCCACAAATCTGACCTGGATTCAAGGAAGAGTGTTGAGAAGAAAGCCACTTCTTATGGAAGAAGTTGCTTTTGCAAAATAAGATCAAAATTGGAACATTATACCTGCATACATAGAGCCGTATTTAGTATAGCATATCAGCCTGAACAATTATGGGGAAACATGCCAGCAGAATCATGCTATGTGGGAAGCTTGAAGAAAATTGTGTTAAAATTCTAGCTGTAATTGTAGCAAAAAAAGAAAAAAGAAAAAAATAGCTATACAAATGCACATGATATTTCTTAGATTATTACAAAAGAAATCTGTCTTTGTAGTTGTAACGTGACCAAAAAGTAAAAAAGTTCGAGGGGTCTGGACACATCCCAGTTCCTGGATGTGTGCTCTGTCTGAGGTTTTCAGTGAAGGACGGTCAAGTGGAAGAAAACCGAGTACTCCAAAGTATCGGGTTTGCAATATTTGGGAAAAACTCGCAAGTTGAATTTGATCTTCAAACGAGGTTTCACTCAGTGAGTGACAACAGAAAGCCATATGAGGCTTTCTGGGCTGTTGTATAATGGAGTCATCCTGCAGTTCAAGACTTTCTCAGTTGCAGAGCTTGGTACTTGACAGGGGAAGTGGATTTGTGGAATTGTGTTGCTTGGCGGCAGACTCCGGGACAAATTTGTTCGTGATGGACCCTCCAGCTCATAACTCTCTGAAGAGTGCTGCACAAGGCAGGAAGACGCTGGTATTTTATAGAGAGCAGTAAGACCTCGATAAAGACTCACAGAAACCCACAGAAATCATATAATTTTTGCATTTACACATTCACAAGCCAGCTTTATTTCCCCACGGAACATATTGGACTCAGGAACGACCTCGGTATTTTAAATATTGAAGTTGGATAAATGATTAATAATATTATTTCACCTGCATTAGGAGTAATAATGTAGTGAATATGTTTCTACTTTGAAATCCTCAAATGTTTTTCATGACAACAGTTGAAGAATTTTGTAGCAGAGTATTTTTAGCTACTCTGCTAAAGATAAGTAAAGTAGAAAGCCTTGAAATAAATCTTATCCCCGTTAATGTTTTGTGAAAAGCTCTTTTGGCCGCAGGACAACACTTAGTCTTCTCCTACACCATTTCAAAAGGTTGGAGCACATACAGAGGAAGATTTTTTTTTTTTTTTTAACTTTCCTCCTTAAAAAAATCTCTCTAGATCGTACAGAATTAGGAGTTTATGAATTTCTCTACTCAGCTAACTCCACAATTTTTTATATAAAATTTTGTGCCTGATGAATCACTTCTGTGTAGATTTGGCAATTTCAGTTTTTCAGCACCATACCCCAATATTTGAAGTATAAATGGGATTTTGTTTCGAATACATCATGATGCTGTGTACGGTAGCAAGGCTTCTGAGGCCCACAGCATCACAGATCCTCGACCTTACAAAACAGTGGGCATGGGGGGCTTTAAGGAAAACATATTAATGGAAAAACTCAATCTTAATGTCATCTGACTGAAACATGCATTACCAGTGAAATTCCTAGTAGAGTTTTCAAACTCTGTATGTTTTCTTTTGTGATGGTAGGACAGAAAAGTCAGTTTTCCGGTTTGCCTCCTCAAGTAGATAACATCGAGTTGTTGTAGGGACCACAAAAATGTTTTAGTGGGGGTTAGGGAGAGCATTATTATTAACCCAAATTAATTATTGCTACGACTGCAGATATGGGTACATTTAGGTGAGTTTTAAATTTATTGGTTTGTTTCCAACTTACTGAGATCAATATACGCCTGCCTTACTTAAATGGCATGATCTGCTGTATTTTCCTGTTTTAAAGAGTGCCTATAAAATCTGTTTTATATAATAGTTAGACTCCAAAAAACCAGATTATGGTTACTAGTTCAAAATTCCTCAACACTTTGATCAACTCAGAAAAGAATAAATAAAAATGATTCAATTTATTTAACATTGTTAGCCAATAAAAGGCAGCACAGATGGTTTTATAAAAACTAAAAATATTTCCTATAATGAGATTTTTTTGTTTGTTTTCCTGTAAATAAATTTACTCGAACTACAAATAAAAGTGACCCTTTTTTAAGGTTGTTTTCACTTCTTTACTAAAAGCACAAAGTGTAAAAGGTGTTTTGACAACAGGATTAATAATTCACCAGTAATATGATGTTATGTTTCTGTTTCCGATACATAAACATACAACATGTCCAGAGAAGGGTTTAGCAGGATAAACTTGTCCTGTTGTTGACCTAAAACTATGGTTTGGACTTCACCAACATTTGGGGAAATGTCAGCTGGCTAAGTTTTCCTTTGGAAATAACAAAAAAGCAAAAAGACAGAGCAGCACAACTTGGAGGAAGAATAGAAAGTCTCATTAAAGCCACAAAAAAAAAAAAAAACTTTTCCAGTAACCAGTCTTACATAATGTGATTATTGTTCTAAATTCTGACTTGTAGGGCTTCACTGACCCATAACAGAGCCTGATCCTGCACTGGTTGACTGTAAATGAGGCATTTGAACATTTGTTTCCCATGAAGGGTCCGCGCTGCCCAGTGAAACGTGTATATCCCCGGGCGAAGAATGCCAGAGGATGCTGGGAGGCTTACTCCACATGTGACCCTCCTTCCTCTCCTTCTTTCCCCCCACCACAGCTCCGACCACCTGCCCCTCCCTGGACGCCCCCGCTCATGGAATAAAGTTCGGCTCGAAGCATTTCGTCGGACACGAAGTCCATTTCGTTTGTACGCAGGGGTACCAGCTTGTCGGTTCTTCTACACGGGTTTGTCGGGAGAACGGCACGTGGTCTGGCGTCAGTGCAGTTTGTAAAGGTGAGCTGCAGTTTATGGGGAAAATCACAACAGTAAAAAAAAATAAATAAAATATTTTACGCATTTTGTCAAACTAAAACCACAAACGTCAATGTGTTTTTACGGAAGAATATAAAAATATGTTAAGTCTAATTCTATTTTTATTAAGCAATTAGCTTTTGCTAAAATTGAGACCGGGAGCATTGGGTGTTTTATTGTGGCCACCACTATAAAACATCTTAACTAAACTTTTTAAAATTCATGTCATTCTTTAGATTGCTCATATCTCACAGGTCCTAATACAGGGTTTCCTCCACAAGGTTTCCCTCAGAAAACTTGCTGAGCCCGGTTTTTTTGCGCTATGGCCGTCACGGTTTTGAATTTAAAAATGTTTAAAGTCGACAAGAAATCAACTTTAAACATTCAATTAAAGTTCAAATGTTTAAATCATGGGCTATTGAAAGATTGGAAGATTAACACCTGAACACCAACTGCAAAAGCCTTAAAAAATGCAAACATTTTAAAAAGACTTAAATAAATAAGCAATGGTTAGCCTGGTGGGGGCACAAGTAAAGCCTGGTGGCCCGCCAGGCTTATAATACACTGGGAGAAATCCTGCTCCAGAAAACCTGCTAAGCCCAGAGGTACGGGCGCTAGGGCAGTCATTCATCCAGCGGCTCACCGTGTTTTTGAGTTAAAAAATGTTTAAAGTTGACAGGAAATTTGAAAATATCAGTTGATTAAGTGTTATTGAAAGTTTAGAAGATTAAAACCTGAACACCAGCTACAAAGTACCGTGGCCGACAGGTGCAAACGGCGAAATGAGGTGTAAACATGTAAAAAACAAATGCAACAGAGAAGCGACACAAACAAAAAAATGCTACAATAACAGAAAATAGAGGCAAAAACCTTCAATCAACAAAACAAATGTAAACACAAAAAAATTCATAAATAAAATGATTAAATCACAAAGAAAATGCTGCAGTCACAATGAAAATATTGCAATCATAACCAAAATGCTGCAAATGCTACGTGTTTACTTTGCACCTGTTTGCTGCTGGTTAAGCTGATTACACCTGTAAGCCACCATAACGTTTTTTAAAAATAGAAACAGAGAAAAATAAATAAACCATTTTTAGCCTGGTGGGGACACAAGTAAAGCCTGGTGGCCCGCCAGGCTTATAATACACTGGATTATTGGCCTGGAGGAAACACAGCTAATATATGACTAAGGTCTACCAAAGCTCCTGAAATAAATTATTTTATTGTCTAGTGTTGTGAGGTGCCAATTCAAGATTATACGGCATCTTGCGTCCAATTTCAAAACCATCTGTAAGCGACAATTCACTCATTTATAAGGTGCTGAGAGAAACTTAAGCTCAAAAACCAACCAGCTGTTCACAGATAAGAGAGAGAAAAAGATAAAGCCTGCAGTTATTTGGTGAACTGAATGAAGCACTTGTTAAATTGGGATTAAATGTCTCTGAACACAGAATAACACCTGTACTACATTCCACTGTGGGGTGCCTTTCCCTGTTTCTCTTCTTCATTACCATCAGAGCCTGGGCTACTGTAAGATAAACCACCAGCTCTCCTCCCTGCTGCTCATGTTTCTCCAGTTCTTTGTCAGCGCTCCATAGATGGGGTTAGGGCCAACCATTATAACCAGCAGAGTCCAATAGTGCAGAAATATGTCAGGCATGCTACCGTTAGTCATTTCAGCCTGAACTGATGGCGAGCTTTCCAAAAATATTCAAAGTAGCACACTCCGTCGAACATGTACATGAATTTATTGACTTTTCTGGCTAAAGCAACACGATGGGGCTTGACTCTGCACAGTAAAGGATTCCTGCTCAGCAAAAGAGGCCCAGGTTTGCTCATTCTCCAAAAAAGCAATGACAGAGGGTGAAAAACCTGAATGCTAAAAGCAGTTTAAAAATATCTAAGTGCGGCTTGTCTTTTCATGACACGGTCCAGTGGTACCACTGGTAACCACCGGAGAAGCCAAATAAAAATGAAAGGAACTGCTTGCCATTTGGTTTATAGCTGAAAGGGTAGCAGCTGCTTTGTATTTTCTCCATCTACTCAGTTCTGAGCCAGCAAGAGGAAAAAAATTTATAAGGCTTAAAGAAGTACTTTTTGACCACTTTTTCTGTACAGAGGCAACAGTGAGAAGAATAAGTGTTGTCGCATGTTAGAATATGGCTTTAATCATCCCAGAGGAGGGAACCTGCAGCAGTTCAGCAGCAGAAGTAGTGGTCTATGACAAACAAATCAGAGGTGTTAAAACACTGAATAAAATGTATCAATCAACTAATCCATTTTCAATATATTCCTAATCCTTGTGGGTCTGAAGCAGTGGTGGTTCCTATCTTCAGTATCACTTTACAGAGGGCCTGTAAAAAGGAGGCTTTTTCGTGTTTTTTTTTTTTTTTATGAAATTATGTTTTCTTTCTTTTTCATCTGCAGATATAAGCGAGTGTGCAAGTAACCCCTGCCAGAATGGAGGTACGTGTGTGGAAGGTGTCAACCAGTACAAATGCACCTGCCCCCAGAACTGGAGCGGCTCTCACTGCCAGCACCAAACCCAGACCGGTCAGTAACCAGATGTTGCTCGGTTGGTTTGCAGCTGCACATCTGCAAATTCGATCCGGCTTTGTAACCGTGTCCCCTCCCTGACGCAGCACCGCCAGAGTGGAGCGTTATGAACGACCCGGCGTTCAGTCGGCGACCTCGCTGCGCCCAAGTCAACCAAGCCCAGCACTGCAGCTGTGACGCAGGCTTCCACATGAGTGGCACGTCTGACAACAGTATCTGTCAGGGTGAGTTGTCATTATGCGCTAAATTAATTAATCCCTGTGGGGAAATTCTCCTTCGGCTTGTCGTTCCCTTAGGGATGTGAGGTCAGCCGCAGAGCAACTCCCTGTGGCTGCATGGTCGGCTGCAAGTAGCAGATGTTGTGCAGACTTTACAGCAGAAAAATATCACTTGAAGGCTGAATTTTTTTTTTCCACCTTTGGCTGCAACAGGGTGAGTAATGTGTGAAGCTGGTCTGTGGCAAACAAAATAATCCTCTTGAATGGCCAAAAGCTGATTAGAACACATTTAGGTCAGAGTTTAGTTGTTTATGTTTTTACGTCTCAAGTAACATTGCGAAATTGGAGGGATTTAGCTTAAAAGAATCAAAATAACTCTAACAACTGTTTCTCTGCAGACGTCAATGAATGCGAAGTGTATCGGTTGGACCAAGGAGGGAAACTGTGTGTCCACGAGTGTGTGAACGTCCCCGGCTCATACCACTGCTCCTGTCCCAGCGGTTACAAGTTACTTCCAGATGGGCGGAGCTGTGAAGGTGAGTGACAGGGTGGAGCAGAGGACAAAGGCTCATTGACGGGGCTTTGGCTGCAGACCCGTGGATGGGGCTTGTCCACCGAGCGTGATATCTGTGTTTTAGTAAGACAAGAAGTCCTCAACAGAAGAGATTTTCTGCTCTCCGCAAAGGTGTCTGCCTGAGACCTCGCTCCGGCTTTCATATTTCAGCCCTGCAGGTAATGGTGCCTCACAGCTGGGAAAAATGACCTCACGCTTTTTCCTTCACAAGGGCCGTTCAGCAGAGACTAAACTTAAAAACCCAAATAGGGTGCAGCACTCCACCTCCACCCCAATGTCCACACTGTGGTAACCATGAATCAGGGAGTCGGTCTTTTGCCACTGCTGTGTTGTCTCTTCCAGATGTGGACGAGTGTTTGAGCCAGAAGCATAACTGCAGCAGAGGGACATCTTGCATCAACACTGGGGGAGGCTTTCGTTGTGTCAACCCCGAGTGTCCCCGTTCCCATGGCAACATCAGCTACGTCAAGACATCGCCTTTGTAAGTGGGCACGACCCAAAGAGGATGATTTGTTTCATCGTGTGTGTTTTTTTTAGTCAAAGTAAATGAATAATAAAGCATTACATGACGTTGAAACCAGATATTTACAAACACCAAACAAAAAGACTGGAAGGGTTAGGTTAGAAAACATTACTGCAGAAACACAAAACCTTACCAAGTATTTTTCATCTAATTTGTAATAGAAGCTACAGACCCATAAGACTCAGTTGGGAACATCAGTCAAAGATCGAGTTGGAATTTATCATAACTCAAAATTGTTATCATGATAATAAATTTATCATGATAAATGAAAAACGATACAATAAATGCTCACCCCTACTTAAAACTGCACATTATGTCTTCTGTCTGCACTAAACTTGTTTTTTCACTACTGAAAGAACGAGATGATGTAAGTATTTTCCGTAAGTGGACACATTTCGTCTCTTGTGCTGCAGTCAGTGTGAGAGGAACCCCTGCCCCATGGACAGCCGCTCCTGCCATCTGGCTCCTAAGACCGTGTCCTTCCACTACCTGTCGCTGCCCTCCACGCTGCAGACCCCCGCCACGCTGTTCCGCATGGCGACGGCAGCCGCCCCCGGCCGCACCGGCCCAGAAAGCCTGCGCTTCGGCATAGCGGGGGGCAACTCCAGAGGCACTTTCGTCATGCAGCGTTCAGACCGACAGACCGGTGAGCTGATTCTGGTGCAGCAGCTCCGGGGGCCTCAGGAGATCAGCGTGGACGTGGAGATGTCCGAGTACGCCGACCGCAGCTTTCAGGCCAAGCACGTGGCGAGGGTCCACGTTCTGGTTTCGCCGTACAGTTTCTGAACCTTGGAGGAGGTGAAGAGCTCAGACCGAAGCCTGTACAGGAAGGAGGAAGAGTGCACAAAGGCCGCTGAGAGGAAAGAGAAAATGTTGCAAACCGTCACAGATTTCTATCCAGTATGGTTTAAGAATGATACCAGGGTCTTAAACAGTGCTGTTTAAAAGCATAAATGTCTCCTTGCGCTCAAGAGATAATTTGAGTCGATACAAAATGCAGTTCTAAAATAAACATTTCATTTATTAAAGGGGAAAAAGCTAGCACCACCTGCCTAGCTCTAACGTGCAGTAATAGCATGTCTAAGGAATTGGTACTCCTCTTGGCAACCGTAATGACAGCCAATATCCGCAAATGGAGAAAATATTTAATGGAGAGAACCTTTCAAATTATACATGGAGAGCAATTGATACTCAGAGTGTCCATTAGTAAGAGGCTGGGTAAAACAAGGCATCCTTTGGGATGTTCCAAAGTCAAAACTGTTGTGGACCAAAAAAGAGCACAAGACAACTCACATTTGTTTAAAATAGTCCATTTTGATGACCATCCAGACATTTAACAAAATTTGGGATACACTATTAAATCAGCCCCGATTTCCTTAATTTTGGGAGATCAGTGATCGGCTGATATTTAAATGAGAAACAGATTTTACCCACCAATCTTATCTACCTCGCCAAAGGTACTGTCCCCTGTAGCTCTGCTGTGAGAGAGACCATTGCCAGATTACGGGCTTTGTTGCTATAGTTAGCAACTTTATAAACAGAAACAATAGAAGCCAAAATCAGGAACAACAGGTAAGGCTTTCTAAGGATTGTGATTGGCCAGAAAACTGCAATCGGTGCACCTCCAATGAAAATATTTTGTACACTGCTGAAACAAAATTGAAACTTTTTAATAGGTGTGCATCCTGATACATTTGGCGTGTAACAAAAGCAGCTTTTTAGACAAGACAAACCCGTCAAGCTGACAGACATATTTATGGTAGTGTGAGCAGCAGCAGGTCCTGCAGCAGCAGCAGGTCCTGCAGCAGCAGCAGGTCCTGCAGCAGCAGCAGGTCAGGTCCTGCAGCAGCAGCAGCAGGTCCTGCAGCAGCAGCAGGTCAGGTCCTGCAGCAGCAGGTCCTGCTGCTTTGTTCAACTAATTAAACCATAAATTCTGCTCTCAACCTGCAGCAAGAAAATATGTTGTGGGATGAGTTTGAAAAGGGCGATTTATGCTGGAAAACCCTGCAATGTGGCTGAAGAAGAAAATAATCCATCAAAGAAAAATCTCATGTCTGTCATCACAAACCTTTGATCCCCAACATTGGCACAGCTAGTTATTAGGTTCAGCGATTCAATTACTTTTTCACGCATGGCCAGCTTGGTTTTGGATGGCTTTTTTTTTCCTTTGATGAATGAAAAAAACTGCATTTTATGTTTTGCCAAATGTAAAATACTTTTTCACAGCACTGTAGTTTATGAAGTGTGGTTCAGAAAAAGCATTACGTCTGTATGACAGCGGTCCTCAAATCCAGGCCTCGAGGGCCGTCGCTGTGCTGCAGCTTTTAAATGCAATTCTGCTTCAAAACACAAATAATGATGTCATCAGCATCAGGATGAACTTACTGCCTACCAAGGAAGAGATTCAGCCATTTGATTCAGGGGCCACAATGGAAAAAAGAGCTTATCTAACTTTAAAAAGTTTGAGTTAATTTGTTGCAAGCAATCAAATTAAATTGATCCATTACGTTGTCACATTAAACAAACGTAAATAAAGACAGTTTGACAAGCTTAATTTGTTAACATGTAACAAATTAATCTTTTTTTTTTTTTAAGTCCCCTGGTAGAGGATCTCATACAGGGGCCTCATAAACATCCCGACATGGCATTAGTGCTTGTGCGGCTCTAATTTATTGGAAATATTGTTCCTGGATTTGGAAGTGTAACATATTATGTGCAAATCATATCATATACTGTATATTTGTGATCGTTTTGTACAAGCTTGCATTCATGTTTTGCCAGCAGCTGCTGCAGCATTTATCTCTCTGTCATATTGTGTATGTTATGCAGAAATACTTTAATTTTTTCACAATGCAGTTGGATTTGGCGCATTTATTGACATACTTTCTGGTCATTTTGAATAACTCCAACATTACTGCAATAAAGCCAGTCCAAGGTTTCAGTATGAATTAACAGAGCCTTTCTTGATGCTAGACAGTGGGCTATTAAATGTCCTCTTGGCGGTATTTGTTTCATTCAACTACCACTGGGGAGTGAATTTTAATGAGTGAAACGCAAATCTGTGTATAGCTGATAAATGAAGGCTGGATGGCTGCAAAAGCTTTTCTTGATGAAAGGATGAAAGACCAGAGAAGAATGTGTGTTCAATAAACTAACCCATGAAGGAAAAACTCCTTGGCGATGCAAGTCAAAGCATTTCCCAAATGTCTTGGAAGGGGAAAAGACGACCCTCACAGTATTTTTATTTGACATAAGTAGAGGGAACACCAACTGTCACATCTTAAAAACATATCTCACTGCGTACTTTTGTCGGGGAGGGAGAAAATGGGCTAATGCTCACCACATGTGTCGTCCTCCTCGCGTGTCTCCATCCAGGGGTTTACGTAGCAATAAAAGAGGCCGAGACAGCCGCATGCCTCAAGAAAATCAAAACACGTGTCCCAAAGATACACTCTGCTCCTAAAATGACTACGTGCCTCAGTGGCAGTGATAGCAGTGATAAATACCACTGGTCGTGGTAGGAAGGTTTCAAGTGCGCGATTTAATTCATATTATAAGGTATATTTGGTGTTTGAACAATTAACATATCCAGTTATTTTTAGAGGGGGTCTCATGTATTTGTGGATTTAACTTATTTGCTTAAAAAAAAAACTTGCAGATGTAATGGTGCGTTCCAGTTGTAGTCGGTACTTGGAAATTCTGACTTTCCAGTATTTGTTAATTACTTTGGTCATGGCAACATGCAACACGTTACACTTCCTGCATCTTTGCTTGGTGGTTCCTGAACGTCTCATTTAGTTTTTGAGATCTACAGTTTCAGTAAGATGGTTTGAATCTTGGCCATAATTAGGTGTCCCAGCAGAAGAATGATCCCAAACATACCTTAAAACTGGTTTTGGAAAAGAAAATGGGGGGTTAATCTTAAGCTCAAAAGGCTTTTCCAAAAGCCGCGACCTCAACCCTTGGACAAATCTCAAAAGCTGGGTTCATACCAAGAAACCAGCCAATATAAGTGAGCTTTACAATCTCTCATAAGAAGCTGAGCCAGAATTGTGAATGAAGTGTATTGATGGCAAAAAAAAAAAAAAAATGTGCTGGAGATGTGTTAAACCAAATGTTAGTGGGTGGTTAAAATTTGAACCTGTATGTGTAAGAGAAAATTCACAACAGATTCCAAATCTTGTTTCTGTTAATAGTTAATACAAGCCCACAGCAAAAAGGGAACAAATGCCTTAATAAAATAAACAAAAAACAAAACAAAGAGATTGTCAAGTCCCTTTTGAGAGTATGGAAACTTATCAAAATTATAACCATTACCTTAAAGTGTAACTAAAGCCCCAATCAACCTTTTTTTTCTGATAAACTATGCAAATAGGTTATTTAGAGTTCTATTTTTATGTTTCAGTGAATATTTTTGTCATTTTGATTTAAGCTTGTTTAGTTGAATCCTCCAATTACTTTAAAATGGTACGGTAAAACAACCAGTGAAATCGTAAATGATGAAACTCTGAATTCAAATATTTATTGAGTGCATTGTACAGCTTGGAAAAAAAAGGAAACCCTTGCTATTGCAGGGTTGAATTGCAATACTTCAGGTTGATTTCAGAAAGGAAAACGACAAAAAAAAAGATGAGTTTTCTTATCCAAACATTTCCCACTTGTGGAATCACAAAAGAAGAAGAAAAAAAAAACTGAACTGAGCCAAAACCCACCTGTACAAATAATCCGAGGTCAGCTGCAGGTGTCTCCAGTTTTAAATAACAGGACAATTCGCCATCATAAGCACAAATATTTCCAGGTTTCCAACCAATATAAAAAAAAAATTGCAATGAGGACATTATAAACTCGTTCAAGTGGTCGGCTAGTGCTGACCACATTACTTATGATGTGTGATGACGTCGCCAAGACAAACATAACGAGCTCTGCTGTTAGACTTAGACTACATGCAGACAAAAATAAAAACCAGGCAGGTCTTTTGAAAAGAAAGTTAAAAAGATTAAGACTGAGACAACGTGTTTGTTACTAAGGTTTCCGTGAATGCAATAATTTTATCGGTAATTAACACAAACATTGCAAAGAAAAAAACCTGCAGATTGTAAAATATTTTAGGACAGTGCAGAGCATATGGAAACACACATCGTAAACACACGTTACAGTAAACATGGGAAACACGCAAACAATAAACGCATAAGTACACTTGAAACACAAATAAATAATGAAAAAAAATCACTAAACTTTGTATTAACAGACATACACCATATTGCTCCACATCTCATGCTCCCACCCACACAGTATTTTCAAAACATTAACTATAATTCTACACGTCCCAACTAACGAGGCTACAATTAAATGTATACAAATCCTTAATTTCTCCTTTTACCCTCACACACATTCACTAAACCCTCGGGATGTTGGGTCGTTTCGATCTGAGACGCAAAAAAAATACTTTCACTCAAGTTGTTCTCAGAAACCCACCAAACGAGACCTCACGAATAAAAGACGGACACGTAGGCACAGCTTTGATCCTCAAAGTGCATAAGAGCAAAAGATCTATGCAAAATTACCGTGTTGCAGTTTACAAAGTCGTTTTTACATCTGGTAAAAACAGGATGCTCAGGACGCTCCTGATTTATGCAAAACGGATTTCCCCGACTTCTACAAACATCGTCAAGTTTTGATATAAACCAAAATCCTGATCTGATGTTAATATTGACAATAGTGTAGTTAAAATCTGTCTTGTGGCTGTAAAATTAACTTCCATTTATCATTTTTTGAATATTTATTGTTGGGGGGGAAAAGGCTTTCAGATATTGAAGAGTTAAATCCTATCATCCTATCATATATTTGAGAGTACGCTTATCCATGATGCCCACTCCAGTAAAATACCTTTATAGTGAACAACATAAATAAATATATAACAGGAAATACTCTCTTTGGAAAGCTAAAAAAAAACAAAAACTGAAAAAGTGAATCTTTTGGTCTGTAAAAAGACAAGAAATGTTTCTTTCTGATAGACAAGGTAAGAAAAACATGGAAAGTAGCAACAGCTTCCCCCAAAAACTGCTTTGTCTACACAACTCTGTGAGGTAGCAGCTACTTAAGAGGATGCCCCGAAAAAAAAAAGAAGGAAAGAATAAAAGAAATAAAATAATGGCACTCCACCCACTGTCCACTGGAAAACTCCTGGTGGAAACTGCTTCAGTGTCAGGAGCAGCTGCTGTGTTTCTTCATCAGCTGGGGGTTTTCTGCATCACTCCAGCTTCGACATCTCATACTTTGTCGTCATGATTTCCTGGTAAATAAAATGCAGCAATAATTTTTATAACTCGTTTTCTTTGATTGTATTTACTTAAACCAATCATCTGAGGCTCACAACCCGAACTGATAAAACTCAAGTAGAAATGCGTATTTTCTGCAGATTAGATAGTAATCATGACTGGGGTGAGAGTAGTTTTCAACATTGGCTGTCTCATTTTGTGGTTTCAATCTTTATGAAAGTTTTCCATACCTCATCAGAGTCGAGCAGGACTGGCAGGGCTCTGTGGGGATGAAATGAGGAGCACACTGTTACAATCACACATGCCTTAAACTTAAAAATAAATCTAGAAAACGAAGAGAATAACCCACTGCACTTCTAAGGATGCTTACACATCAGTAAGAGAGCTTGGAATGTTGTCCTCCACCCACTTCAAATCTTCATCCTGGGCAAGTAAGAAAAACAAAGAATCAGAGCAAATACTGCCACCTGCTGATTCAACACACACTAAAAGACTTTTATTCTAAACTTTGCTCCCGTTTTATGAACTTATCATTAAAGGAAGTTGCTGAATAAACAAGTCAGGACAGAATAAAGTGAACGCTGCAGCGTTACTCACTGGGTTCGTTTCTGGAGGCTTCGCCGTGCCGTTTGTCTCGGCCTTGGCTGATCTCAGCTTTATGCCATCAGCTATGATTTTAGGAGAGAACTCTATCAACAAATGTTTACACGCCTTTCAGATAAAGCTGCTACAATAAAACCGTACCAATGTTTGAAGACGCGATGAACTCCTCAATGTCCTCGTCTTCAGAGTCATCAATGAGCGGCGTGAACGCATACCTGTTGGCAAAGGAATAATAATTAATGGAGTGAACAAATTAGTTAAGGGTGGTTTAACAACCTGCCTGAACTGCTTCTTGCCTTTGGTTGTTTGCGGACGGCCGCCATAAAAACATTATGACGAGCAGAATGAAGGAGAACAAGAATCTCCAGAAAGCGTCCTCAACCCAAACCTCGATCCAGTCCTAAGAATTAAAATGTGGAGATTTAATCAGAACTAAATAAAATGAGCAAAAGCCACAGAGGTACAACTGGAAAAGAAACAAAGTATGCTTACAGACTGGCAATCTGCTAAGTGCAACTTTTTAGCAGACCAAGCCATAAAGATGATAGAGGCTGAAAGGGAAAGGCGACGGTGAGAAACTGCAATGTGTGATTTTTTTTTCATTTAAGGTTTTTGTTTTGTCATTTAATAAATGTACTCAAAGGTTGGCATGGTAACTTTGCTTTATTACAGCTGTATAAGGACAGGTGTGGCACTTACCAATGACGGCGAATATTAGCGTGTTTGTAAAGTGCCTGTAGAGCGACAGCTTCACAGGGTTTCTCCTCAGCTTCAGAGTCTTGATGGTTTGGGCTAAGCTGACAAAGATGTGGCAGTGGTAGTCAAGGGAAACAAACAACTGGCATCACATGGAAACCAAAGTAAAAAAAAAAAAAAAAGGTCCATTTGAACTCTACAGGTTAGTTTTGATTTATTTACTGCAGCTGAGAATAAACTGTTGAGCTCACCATTACTGACCTATTTGTTCGGCAGCCATACTGGGGTTTGAGATCCTGGCTGCTGAGAAATGTCTAATTTTGTAGAGATATGTTTTTATATATATATAGATAGATAGATTATTATTACAGGGGATCGTCACCCATTCACAGTTCGGTATTCATACATTTTTCTACAAAATGTGACTCAAAATTATTCTCGGAAAATTTACAAATTGTTTCATGCAGGACATCTGAAATATTCAAAAGAAAAAGCAGCTTTGAGGCTGAAATACCCACTTGCAATGCTACTTGACATGCTATTGGCCGATGTTTTCAAAGCAGCCAATCAAAGAGCGCCATTCAGCACTGATTGGCTGCGCCCTCCACTGTGCATGTCAATAAATATTAGGCATTTGGTGTTTGAACTTTTAAAATAGGCAGTTCTAAATGTTTTTAGATGGGGTCTCCAGTATTTATCGATTGTATTTATTCAGATGCAGCTATGGACTCTAACCCCCAGCAAATACTGCGGGTCCACTGTATCAGATTTTTATATTTAGACCCTGAGTTGTACAACCTTTAGTAAACACTTTCATAATCAGACATAATACTGACAGTTTTTTCCAGATCTTTTGTAAAAACTTTTCTATTTTTGACATAACAAATAAAAAATAAAATATTACTAGAAGTTACATAATTCACAGGTGATTAAATAATGTTTTTCTTTTACATCTGAGTCATAAGTCCAACTTTGTTGTGGGTTAACAAATGTATTTTAGTGCCTATATGTCAGCTTATGATTAGGAAGTTGTTTGTTTTTTCTAAAAATGTAAAACTTTAAGTTACAGCTTGAATATCATCTGTGCAATCAATAACAGTAGGATTCATTGTGAAACAAGTTACTCAGATCCTCAACAGTTCAGTCTGACATCCAAATGCATAGTTTGTACAACACAAGCCAGACTAAATACAGGAAAATGTCATTACACAGGAAAGGATTAGAGGAGAACAGTTGAATCATTAACAGAAAAAAAAACAAGCAGGTACAGAATCAATGATTAACGTGAATTATTTCCTCTCAGATGCAGGATAACCGAGAAACCGTACTTAAATTATGTTACAATTCACCCATTTAAGGTTTGAGGAGCAGAAGGGAACCACACAGGGAAAGATTACAGGAGCACAAAAGGATATCCACCAGCATAAGGAAGAATCAAGCAGAGCCAGGGGAATGTTGGCCAATAGGGCCAAGTCAGAGTCTTTTGTCTGGAGGGGAATCAGAGTGCAAAGGACACAAAAAAAGAAGAGAAAGATGAGGGGAAAAAAACCTCAGATTGGATGGGAGATAAGAAAAGCAACGCAGCAACCAAAACGTACGACTATTTACCCAAATGGAAATAAAAGAAACAAATCATCAATCCCCAAAAGGAAGAGCATCCAAAATCCACTGGCTCAGAGCATGAGCACTTCATGTTTCATTAACCGCTGATTGTTGCAGCTGATGAGTTTACTGGAAGGATATGAACCAGATGGCGCAGGAATCAAACACAGCCAGAACAATGGCTGTAATGAGAGCAGGGCCATTGTCTCGACCCTTCAGTACGAATCCCGAAACATATTGAGAAAAACAGATTGTGATGTCACGCTGAAGTCTGAGCATGATCAATAATGGTTTATTTGGAAACAGCTTCTATAAAAAGCTTGATTTCCCCCCCCCCCCCCCCGGTTTCTTTCTGTAAAAATCTTTCCCACTTAAAACAGCGAAAACAC